>NC_034611.1:2700010-2701332 GCF_900095145.1 Mus pahari | reverse complement strand
CCCAACATTTTGCTGCTTACAGGAAACCTACCTCTCTGGGAGAAAGACAGACACTACCTCAGAGTGAAAGGCTGGAAAACAATTTTCCAAGCAAATGGTCCGAAGAAACTAGCTGGAGTAGTCATTCTAATATCAAATAAAATTGGCTTCCAACCCAAAGTTATCAAAAAAGACAAAAAGGTGCACTTCATATGCATCAAAGTTAAAAATCTATGAAGAAGAACTCTCAATTCTGAATATCTATGCTCCAAATACAAGAGCAGCCACATTCATTAAAGAAACATTAGTAAAGCTCAAAGCACACATTACATCTCACACAATAACAGTGGGAGACTTCAATACCCCACCCTAACCAATGGACAGATCCTGGAAACAGAAATTAAACAGAGATACATGGTCACTAACAGAAGTTAAGAAACAAATGGATTTAATAGATATGTACAGAACATTTTATCCTAAAACAAAAGGATATACCTTCTTCTCTGAACCACATGGTACCTACTCCAAAATTGAGCATAATATTGGTCACAAAACAGGCCTCCACAGATATAAAAATATTGAAATTATCCCATGCATCCTATCAGATCACCATGTACTAAGGCTGATTTTCAATAATAGCATAAATAATAGAACGACAACACTCACGTGGAAACTAAACAACACTCTGCTCAATGATTCCTTGGTCAAGGATGAAATAAAGAAAGAAATTAAAGACTTTTTAGAGTTTAATGAAAATGAAGCCACAAAATACCCAAACTTATGGGACACAATGAAGGCAGTCCTAAGAGTAAAACTCATAGCCCTGAGTGCTTCAAAAAGGAAACTAGAGAGAGCATATACTAACACCCTGTCAGCACATCGAGAAGCCCTAGAACTAAAGGAGGCAAATTCAACCAAGAGGAGTAGATGGCAGGAAATAATCAAACTCAGGGGTGAAATCAACCAAGTGAAAACAAAAAGAACTATTCAAAGAATCAACCAAACCAGGAGCTGGCTCTTTGAGAAAATCAACAAGATAGATAAACCCTTAGTCAGACTAAGTAGAGGGCACAGGGACAGTATTCTAATTAACAAAATCAAAAATGAAAATGGAGACATAACAACAGACCCAGAGGAAATCCAAAACATCATCAGATCCTACTACAAAAGGCTATACTCGACAAAACTGGAAAACCTGGATGAAATGGACAACTTCCTAGACAGATACCAGGTACCACAGTTAAATCAGGATCAGATTAACAATCTAAACAGTCCCATTTCTGCTAAAGAAATAGAAGCAGTCATCAATAGTCTCCCAACCAAAAAAGACCAGGACCAGATGG
>NC_034611.1:2694000-2699999 GCF_900095145.1 Mus pahari | reverse complement strand
AAAGTTTGGAGCTAAGACGAAAGGATGGACTATCCAGAGACTACCCCACCTGGGGATCCATCCCATCATCAGCCACCAAACCCAGACACTATTGCACATGCCAGCAAGATTCTGCTGAAGGGACCCTGATATAGAGACCTCTTGTGAGGCTCTGCCAGTACCTGACAAACACGGAAGTGGATGCTCACAGTCAGCTATTAGAAGGAACACAGAGCCCCTAATGGAGAAGCTAGAGAAAGTACCCAAGGAGCTGAAGGGGTCTGTAACCCTATAGGTGGAACAACAATATGAACTAACCAGTACCCCTAGAGCTTGTGTCTCCAGCTGCATATGCAGCAGAAGATGGCCTAATCGGCCATCACTGGGAAGAGAGTCCCCTTGGTCTTGCAGACTTTATATGCCCCATAGAGGGGATGCCAGCACCAAGAAGTGGGAGTGAGTGGGCAGGGGAGCAGGGCGGGGGGGAAGGGTATAGGGGACATTCGGGATAGCATTTGAAATGTAAATGAAGAAAACATCTAATAAAATAATTAAAAAAAAAAAAAAGACTACACAAAAATAACCTGTCTCTACACCAAGAACCGAGGGTGTAACTTAAAAAGAATCCCAGGCCCTGGATTTGATCTCCAGTGTTGCAGTAAGAGAAAACAGTAGCAATAAAAATAGCAGTGGATGCTTGTCTAAGGACAATCGTCGATGCCTAATCTGTCCTTTAGAGGCAGTTTCTAGCCCCCTCTTCTCCTTCTGTGTGATTTTCCCATTTGATTAAAGCGCATGAAATTGCCATATTGAGCAAATTTTTGTCCTTCAAAAACAATCTCATGTAGCACAAACATAATTCATTAGAAACAGTGCTATATGTCATGTATATTTATGAACTTGTTTAATTTCTTTGGCTTTAAATTCTTGATGAAAATTCACTAGCAGATTACATTAGAATTTTTTAAATAGGCAAATTTATTCATGTATCTTAGCATCATATAACAGATCTAGACAGGCTTAGAATTCCATGGGGGTTTCTATGGATCACATTACGAAAAGGTAAGCTAAACTCATTATGGATAACCAACCAATCTCAGAAGGAACTTGAAATATAAATTTCATACAGAAACAGAAAACTAAATTCTTATAAAAACTTCACATTTCACTTTATAATAGTATTCAAAAATATAGAACAGAATTTATTGTTTTTAAAAGGCTTGGAAATAACCTGGAAAGTGAATCCATATTCCTTCCTTCCTTTTCTATCAGCCATCCAGCTATTCCTTGGATGTCTCTCCCATGCCTGGCACTGTCTACTGACTGAGTTTAAGCACATGTAAAGACAGATGTGTCCTTTGTCCCAGGATTCCCTTTCTAGTTCAATCACGTTACTCTTATAAAACACACCACTGGCTCAGTTACACAAATGGCTGTGAAATGTCCCACAATGTATGTGTAATAAGTTTTCTGTGCTTATTTTACATATTTAACTTCAATTCTTTTAAATTTTATTTATTCCTTTGTACAGTAGAATCTTTTATGTAGGTCCTTTAACTCACTGTACTGAAACCTTAAGTAAAATGTTGCATGTACGTGGAATGGCCAGAAATATTGTTTATTTTAAGCTTTATAAGCTATTATTGAATTTTACTATCATGTAAAAGGCTGACCATTGGTACATAAGACTTAATGAATGTTTGGATTTAGCCATCACTATCATTGTAGCTATAGATATGTTCATTTGCCCAAAGTTTCCTCCTACCCATTCATTGATTTATTGTGTGTTTTGTCTGATAAGGACACTTAAAATAAGAGCCACACTAAAAGATTTTAAAATAAACAGTACAATATATTTAACTATAGCCACTATTTGGCACAGCTCTCTGTCACTAGAAATGCCTGAGACAATCAGCTTATAAAGAGAAAAACTTTATTCTGCCTCACGGTTCTGGAGATTTCAGTCCAGGATCAATTGACCTGTGCTTTGGGACCTGTATTGAGGCAACTCCTCATGGTAGGAGCTTGTTGTGGAACAAGTCTGCTCACCTCATGGGTGGGAAGCAGAAAACAGAAAGAGGGAATAAAAAAAACCAGGTGATTCCTTTTAAGGGCTTAATTCCCGACAATCTAGATTTCTTATTGTGGTGCATTCTTCATTTCAACAATATTCCAACAATTCTACTTGAGTGACCAAGTTCTACACACACACACACACACACACACAGAGAGAGAGAGAGAGAGAGAGAGAGAGAGAGAGAGAGAGAGAGAGAGAGAGAAAGAGAATGTTTTAATTTTTAAATGTTTTTAACCTGAAGAAGATTGCATCAATTCTCCCTCCCCAGAACCCTCAAGCCCTTACCAGATACCTTCTGTTCCCTCCCATTCCCTCACACTCTCAAGTTGGTAGCCTCTTTTTCTTTGTCCATATTTGCTGCATACCTATGTCTTTGTGTGTACAAATACACCCCCCAACACACACACACACACACACACATCTTCCAAGTTTGTGTTTTGTTGTTTGTGTGTATATGGTTTTAAGGCTGACTAATATACATTGACAACCAATAAGGTGACTCATCCCTATGAAAGGTTAATCCTCCTTCCAGCAGTCAATGGTGCAATGTCCTGCATGGCTGGGGTACTGGAACCCTAGTTGGGGCCGTAAAGGGATGAAGAAAGGGTGCACACACGTAGAGTCAGGCTGGGAATAGTTGGTTTTCTTTATTGCTGCTGCTACTCCTGCAACCTGGAACCTCAGTTCATTTTTTAGGCACAGCATAGGGAGAGGGGTTAGCTATCATGTACGGCACATGAGGAGTTAGGGAGTCTAGATTGGAGACCTAGAGCAGACTCTCAGGCTGTATACATCTGCAAGGAGGACAGTAAAGTTGTTGGTCTTTGCATACACTGATCAACCACCCATAAACACTCACACTGGGACTCCCGAGGAAATCTTTGCCATTCCCTAGAAGCAGGCCTGTATGGGAAAGGCTTTCACAATTTCTCATGGGGTGACTGGTTTTAGAGTCTTTAACATGCTTTACCATGTCCAACTACACCTTTACTCAGGACTTCTGTCACTCAAAACTTCTGGTTCATGCATAATAGTTGCCTGTAGTTCTGTGTCTACGAGTTGGGCCCCAAAGTATTTCCCCTTCCATGTTAACATGTCCATTGGTTCTGCTATTGTTCCAGTCTTGTTATGCAGCTATTTCTAGAAGAGACTGTTTCACAGCAGGTTTCTTGGTATTCTGGGTCCTTAAACCTTTCTAGCCCCTTCTCCTTCTGAGCCATAGAAGCAGGAACTGTGATATAGATATATCCACTGCAGCTGGGCTCCCCACAATCTGTTGTTATCTGTATTGTGTCCAGTTGCAGTTTTCTGTGATGGTCACCATTTTGCTGTAACAAGCTTCTTTTATGAGAGATGGTGAGTACAGTTATCTGTAGGTAGAAGGATAAGTTGGAATATAGTTTGGATTTATACTCTTCTACCAAAATGGTGTAATAGTCTGAGGTCCACAGCATCACAAAGAAGCAGAACATCACTAAGACGCTGGTTGGGTCTCTTGTTTCTCCTCCTGTCCAATTAGATATTTGTTGGTTTACAGGAACGTGCAAGTGTGACTTTTTTCACCTTTATACATATCTTACCGTGCTGGTAATTGTCCTGATTCATAGATGTTACGGCTGAATCAGGCTGTTTAATACTTCCCTTCTTTAACAGCTTGCAGAGTGTTTTCTGTAATCATTGTAGCTCGACCATAGGAAAGAGGCTTTCTAGTCAAGTCCAGCTTGAGTCCTGGGTCCAAAGTGTGTTGTGTCTTCAGCAATAAGGGTCCATCCTCAACTATGGAAAAGCAACCAAGTGCTACATGAATAATCTATATTGTTTTTGTAGTGACGTGGCCCACTAAGGGGATTGAGTCTAACACATGGGTTGTTAAACTATAGCAGATGCTGTGCTGTATTGTAGAGCCCAGAATGTGTTTGCTCTGCTGCCAAATGTCCATGTTGGTACCATGACCTCCTTTTCCTATATAGATTTCACTTTGTTTAGAAGAATAATTACAAGGAACATAATAAAGTCCACAATTCCCTTTTATCCAATCGTGACTCTTCAGTTGAATGTATAATAAATTATTTGGGGAACAAAATTTCCTCAGTAGTAGTCTATTATTGGCAACATGGTTCTGTACATTGTGCATTATGTCTTTTATATGTTGAAAGAACTCAAATTTTCACTAGCACCTATAGTTAAATGGAAATTTATTTTTCTTGCTCAGTGCTTCTTGAGTGGGGGCAATTTTACCCTATTCCCCTTTTCCCTCCCTCTGTGTTACCACTTAGAAACATTTGGCAGTGCCATAGGCACATTTGGTTATTAATAGTGGCACCTGGTG
Organism: Mus pahari; assembly: GCF_900095145.1. NCBI lineage: Eukaryota > Metazoa > Chordata > Mammalia > Rodentia > Muridae > Mus > Mus pahari. The sequence goes on along the minus strand of NC_034611.1, from coordinate 2,695,614 downwards.
GCTAGAAGCCAGAGGCTGATGCTCTGAAGGGATGGTGACGTGCCCAGCTCTGCAAGGTCTGCACTGGCTTCTGGGAAGCGTCTCTTCCACCCAGTCAAAACTTCTTCCTGGACAGATTATCAATAGTGCCAAGTTATGACAAACAGTTCTCACTAGGACAAGACATGGCTCTTGTGTCTTTGTACCTCATTGAAAGTCACTGTTTATCTAACTATTCATTTATTTACTTTAAAACATACACAGTGAAGACATCAATAGGAGATACAAAGATATATCAAATAGATAAAACTGAACTTAAGATTCCATATCTATCTGTCTAGACTGTTCTACATCTAGCTAGAGACTTGTCTTTCTGAGAAAGAAAATGACCAGTGGGTACATTACTTGGAGAGTAACCACAGGACATCTGTGGTACATTCTGACCACCAGGGTGTTCCTCTCTACTTCTAGAGGAATGTGACTTTTCACAGTAGAAATCTGGTTCTGAGTGCTTTGGAGGCGAAAATCACAGTTTTATTGTTCAAATTGCATCAAAGGCAGAACTGTGTGGGGGTGAGGACAGGAAAATACGACCCTTTGTGATCATAATGCAGGGAAAATGTTTGGCTTAATAATAGGTTACAAAATAGACTTCTTAATCTGAAAACGATAAAAATCTCCTGAGCAGGGGCAGGCTGAAGCCTCAGATAATGAACAAATGAAGCAATATTTATTCACATTGCATGTACTTGGAGAGCTCTAACGAGTAACCCTTTCTTGTCTACAATAAGCCATGTCTACATTTTGAAAGGATGTTGCTCTTCCTCACTGCACTGGAGATAAAAAGCCAAACCAAGAAGAAAATGAGTGAGTCAGTCTTGTGGAACTTAATCTATGCGAGCAGTCAATCATAGATGGTCTTTAATTGACTGTGATAGAATAATGTACAAACACAGAAAAGATCTTTATGAACAAAGAAATGTTGTTGTGCACCTGCAGCCTTGACTACTATAACACATACACATGTATGTGCATATCCCAGTGTGTGCACGTGCCTACACATGTGCAGGTGTGTGCGTATGATGCTGCTATAGGTTTAACCTAAAATATACTTCATAGACTCATGTTTATTATGATACCTGATATTCAGCTGATGAAGCTATTTTGAAAGTCTGTGGAACCTTTAGGATGTGGAGAATTTTGTATGGGCAGAAATTCACGTTTGAGCTTGTATTCTGGTCCCTAGTTCAGAGTTTACTCTTTGTTTTCTGGTTCACTGTGATGTTGTACCTCCTGTTACATGCTGCCCTAAGGTGAGCTCAGCTGCTCACCATGATATACTGAATCCCAAATGAATTCTTATTCTCTTAAGTTGCTTCTGTTAGATATTATGGTATATAACAATACATGTAAGCAATGCATTTGTAGCTACTGTAGCTGTAGGCCTAAACTTTGGATGAAGTTCTACACGGTAAACCCTCAGCCCTCACGTTGTTGCTGTTGGGAGTATATGACTCTTTAGGAGGTATTTATGAGAAATCCATAGGTAGTAAGGCTTGCATAGAGTACACATGGCCCTAAATTCAATCCTCAGTAATTAATGGAGGGAGAGGGAGAGGGAGAGGGAGAGGGAGA
>NC_034611.1:2687334-2693870 GCF_900095145.1 Mus pahari | reverse complement strand
GGAGGAGAGGGAGAGGGAGGAGAGGGAGAGGGAGGAGAGGGAGAGGGAGGAGAGGGAGAGGGAAGAATTGATATGAAGATTAGCTGGTACTGTTCTCTTGCTATTTTCTCATGTATGTCCAGCTCATTCTCTTACAGAGTGCTCTGGCTTAAGCTTACAGATCCTTGGCTACAGGGCTCACTTGTAGTTCATCGATTTGAATTGAAGAAAGAATTTGTTTCCCAAATTAACAAGATGGAATAGGAAACATCTTTCACTACATGGCCTATCTACCATCTAATTTTCTAGAATATTCTGGGAAATATAAGAGTTAAGTGTGAAACTTAGAAAAACTTTACAAAGTTTTCTAGGATTCTCCTTTAGGAAAAGTATCTCTAGCCAACTGTTTGAACAGTGGAGCTGCTCAAGTTATTAGGATTCCCTCAAGCACTGTGATGGGAAGCAGTGGTGTCTTCACAAATGGTGCTCTTCACTCATGTACATCTTCATCCCGGGAGGTTCTTGTGTATGAATCTGAGGAGTTTTCCTCAGGTACCTCAGGGGCATATATATGATCTAGATATTATAATCACTGAATTATATTTATAGGGTTCCTTCTGTGTCATCTTGGGCCAATGATTTCTCAGTCCTTTCTTGTTAGCACTTGAGAATAATTAGTGAGAAACTTGCATGGCTTTTTTGGAGCCTTTGGGGTAAATACAGGTACAGCAAATGGTATACTGGCTCCATGTCACCAAAAATACCCCTAGAAATCAGCAGAAATGACAAAGTAGAAATTTGGATCCTTGTCCTAACTCCTCCCCAAAACACCACAGCTGCTCTTTGCTTTCCCCAATTTGAGGTAGTGAGTTGTCTAAAGAAGCTCTTTGACAGCATCCAGGGCAACAGCGCCTCATCTATAAATTGAGGAAGCCTGAACACTAAAGGCTTAAAATCCCATCAGGACTCCCCTGAGTCACCAATCTTCCTGCTTCTTTTAGCCTTGACGGTGCAACTTTATCTCAGTGGGTTTTCTAAATTGTTCTGTTAATTTTAGCTGTTTCCAGCTAGCCATATTCTAGGTGAATCATCAGGAAAATTGAGGATAAGAGCAAATAGCACCCTGCTCTATTGTGAACCATTTAATCAGTTCCTTAAAGAAAAGACAGGCAAGGCACCTCTCCATTACATGGGTGTTTCTGGATAATACAGAACTTGTGTGTCTGTGCATAGATATTTTTAGAAGTGCACTGTATTAGTCAGACTCATGGCACTACAACAAACTATATGAGACAATTTACTAATGAAAGGTTTACATACTCCACTCCTAGAGGTTCAACTTCATAGTCTTGCATTGGGACAGTTCTAGTGAAAGTGATGGATACCAGCTACAGGGTTGTATAATGGACCAGATCTCAAAGTACTGCAAAAAGAGGTGGGGGGGGCTGGAGATTCCCCAAATACCTTTGATGGCACAATCTAGCTGTATACCTAATCTGTGCTATCACTTTCTCAGAGAAGGATTATTTCTTTAGATGAGTCTGAGCAGGATATTTTCCCTGGAACTTTGGTCAGAGAGGTTACAATTCATGTGGATAATGGTAGCTGAATGATAAACAAAGCCAAGGAAAAAAATCTGGGCTTTCACTTGGAGAAATAATAAAAAGGGAAGAAAATTTCTAGAAAAATGTATCTTCAATATGAATGAATGAACAATGTACTGGGGGGGGGGGCGCCAAAAGCAAACAACAGACAAGTTAAAACCAGGATTTTTGACTTTGGCGATGGTGATGTAGTTGGGTTAAAGATTATTTGAAATAGGTTTCTTTCTTAGTTAAGGTTTTACTGCTGTGAACAGATACCATGACCAAGGCAACTCTTAAAAGGACAACATTTATTTGTGGCAGGCTTACAGGTTCAGAGGTTCAGTCTCTTATCATCAAGGTAGAAGCATGGAAGCATCCAGGCAGGCACAGTGCAGGCAAAGCTGAGAGTTCTATATATTCATCTGAAGGCTGCTAGTATAAGACTGGCTTCTAGATAGCTAGGATGTGGGTTTTAAAGTCCAAGCCTACATTAGGATATCCACTATAGGCCATACCTACAAACAGTGCCATTCCTGGTCTAGGCATACTCAAGCCTCCAGTTTCCATATTATTAGTAATTATGAGGCTACAGGGAAGGTCAAAAATACGAGGAAGAGAGAACCCACTTGAAAAGGTGCAAAGCAAATCCAATGAAAAAAAGGTTTTGAGTTGGAGAAATTTGAAGACTAACACAAATTATCTAGTAAAGAGTGTCTTCCACCTTGCAAGCACATTGAAATAAGGGGTTTGACCCCTTCAGTTCTAGGCCATCAACTGCAACTGAGGGTGTAATTATTCACCAATGGCCTTCCCTGGCCTCTCACAGTGCCAAGACTCAGCTGCTATCCATGACCCCTTCAAGTGAGTTCTTTTGTGATTGGGTTACTTCATTCAGGATGATATCCTCCATATACATCCATTTGCCCAAGAATTTTGTAAATTCATTGTTTTTAATAGCTGAGTAGTACTCCATTGTGTAAATATATCACATTTTCTGTATCCATAGCTCTGTTGCGAGATATCTGGGTTCTTTCCAGCTTCTGGCTATTATAAATAGGGCTGGTATGAACAAAGTGGAGTATGTGTCCTTATTACCAGTTGGAACATCTTCTGGGTATATACCTAGAAGAGGTATTGCTGGATCTTCCAGTAATACTATGTCCAGTTTTCTGAGGAACTGCCATACTGATTTACAGAGTGGTTTTACAAGCTGTCTCTTCTTATTCACTGCTAATTTCTTAGCTCCAGCTAACCACTATCAAATATCCCAGTAGTTCCTTCTAGTCTTGATATTAAAGCCAGAGCCACATGGCAAAGCTGCTGAGTTCTACTGCTTCCTGGGGCTGGAACAACCCCTGCTCTTATTATATTACCAGCTTTCTGTCCCCAGCTTCCTCACTGCCTAAGCCTGGCTGGCCAGAAACTTGTTCTGTAGACTGACCTTGAACTAAGGGATTTCTATGGCTCTATCTTTCAAATTATGGGATTAAATACATTGCCATCACACCCGGACTTACCCTTTTATTCACATAGAACGTGATCTGACCCACGCTGGCCTTGAACTCAGAGATGTGCTTGCCTTTGACTTCTGGGTTTAAAGGCTTTTTCCACCATTTCTGGACCTAAACTTAGTTGGGTAGGATCTTGTTCCAAGGTCACCACTCCCTTAATTTATTTAATATCCTTAAACAGAGGGTTCAGCTCTATTTTATTTCCTGGTGCCCCTTTAATCCACATATTTTATATATTTCTTTTCCTTTCTAAGCTTGCTACATTTGTTCAAAATGCTCTTCATGGGGTGTGAACTCAGCAGCCAGTCCAAGAGCCCATAGAGGAGGCTCCACTCCCAGGCACTCTAGCATGCCCAGGATCTAGGATCATGGGTGAGAAGGACACAACACCTGTACTAACACCACCGGGAGGAAATAGGACCACCAGGAGCCAGGGACATAGGAACACAACCCAAGCAGTGGATTGAGTTCCTTCTGGTCTGTGCCAGTTTACCATGGTACTCTGCAACCAGCTCCTCAGCCCCCAGAGGAGGCTCTAGTCCCAGGTACTCTAACACACCCAGGATTTTTTTTTAAGATATTTTCTTTATTTACATTTCAAATGTTATCCCCTTTCCCAGTTTCCCCTCCAAAAATCCCCTATTCTCCCTCCCCCTGTTGCCCAACCAACCCAATCCCATTCCTAGTTCTGGCATTCTCCTATACTGGGGCATAGAACCTTCATAGGGCCTAGGGCCTCTCCTCCCATTGCTGACCAACTAGGCCATCCTCTGCTACATATACAGCTAGAGTCACAATTCTACCATGTGTTTTCTTTGATTGGTGGCTTAGTTCCAAGGAATTCTGGGGGTACTGGTTAGTTCATATTGATGTTCCTTCTATGGGGCTTCAGAAAGTACCCTACAGCTCCTTGGGTACTTTCTCTAGCTCCTTCATTGGGGACCTTGTGATCTGTCCAATGGACGATTGTGAGGATCTACTTCTATATTTGTCAGGCAATGGCAGAGCCCCTAAAGAGACAGCTATATCAGACTCCTGGCAGCAGGCTCTTGTTGGCATCTGCCATAGTGTCTGGGTTTGGTGGTTGTTTATGGGATGGATCCCCAAGTGGGGCAATCTCTGTATTGTTCCTTCAGTCTCTGCTCTGTACTTTGTCTCTGTAACTCCTTCCATGGGTATTTTGTTCCCCCTTCTAAGAAGGATTCTGAGCTTCTGGGCTAATATCCACTTATCAGTGAGTGTATACCATCTGTGTTCTTTTGTGATTGGGTTACCTCACTTAGGATGATATCCACCAGATACATCCAGTTGTCTAAGAATTTCATAAATTCATTGTTTTTAATAGCTATATAGTACTCCATTGTGTAAATGTACCACATTTTCTGTATCCATTCTCTGTTGAGGGGACAGCTGGGTTCTTTCTGGCTTCTGGATATTATATATAAGGCTGCTATGAAAATACTATGGTACGTGTGTCCTTATGACAAGTTGGATCATCTTCTGGGTATATGCTCAGGAGTGGTATTGCTGGATCTTCCAGTAGAACTAGATCCAATTTTCTGAGGAATCGCAAAACTGATTTCCAGAGTGGTTGTACCAGCTTGCAGTCCCACCAGCAATGGAGGAGTGTTTCTCTTTCTCCACATCTGTGCCAGCATCTGCTGACATCTGAATTTTTGATCTTAGTCATTCTGACTGGTGTGAGGTAGAATCACAGGGTTGTTTTGATTTGCATTTCCCTGATGATTCTGATTAGAACACCAATGGCTTGTGCTGTAGGATCAAGAATTGACAAATGGGACCTCATTAAATTGCAAAGCTTCTATAAGGCAAAGGACACTTTCAGTAAGACCAAAAGGCAACCAACAGATTGGGGAAAGGTCTTTACCAGTCCTAAATCCAATATGGGACTAATATCCAATATATATAAAGAACTCAAGAAGTTGGACTCCAGAAAATCAAACAACCCTATTTAAAAAATGGGGTACAGAGCTAAACAAAGAATTCTCAACTGAGGAATATGGAATGGCTGAGAAGCACCTAAAAAATGTTCAACATCCGTAATCACCAGGGAAATGCAAATCAAAACAACTCAGGACCTTAAGATCGGGGGCTTACCTTGGTTACAAACTCTGTGGCCAGCTACATAGCCTCCAGAGGAGGCTCTACTCCCAGGTAATCTAACACACCCAGGATCTTAGGACCAGGGGTGAGTAGAACACAACATGTATTCCAGCACCACAGGGAGTAACTGGGAACAGCAAGATCAAGGATCTCAGGAACCCTGCCCAACCAGTGGCCTGGGTTCCTTCTGGTCTTCCCTAGTTTACCTAGGACAGCCAGTCCCACTGTCCCCAGAGGAAGTTCCACTCCCAGGTGCTCTAGCACACCTAGGATCACAGGATCACAGAATCTAGATCACACCAGGATCTCAGGGTCTCTGAGGCAGCTTGACTCCCAGGAACTCTGACACACTCAAAATCTCAAGATCACAGAATCACAGAATCACAGGATCACAGAGACAGCAGGACTCTGAGGAGTTCTGACTCAACCAGGGTTACAGGAAGGACAGGTTCTAGTCAAATATATCGAGGGCAGGGAGCACTAGAGATGGTGGGAGGCAAGCTTAAGAAGATAAGCAATAGAAACCAAGGTTACTTGGCATCATCAGAACTCAATTCTTCCACGATAGTAAGTCCTGGATACACCATCACACTGGAAAAGCAAGACTCAGATCTAAAAATCGCTTCTCATCACTATGATAGAGGACTTTAAGAAGGACATAAATAACTCCTTTAAAGAAATACAAGAGGACACAGGTAAACAGGTAGAAGTGCTTAAAGAAGAAACACAAAAATCCCTTAAAGAATTACAGGAAAATACAAACAGGCAAAGGAAATGAACAACACAATATAAGATACAAAACTGGAAATAGAAACAATAAAGAAATCATAAAGGGAGACAACCCTGGAGTTAAAAAACTTAGAAAAGAGAGCATGAGTCATAGATGCAAGCATCACCAACAGAATTCAAGAGATAGAAGAGAGAATCTCAGGTGCAGAAGATACCATAGAAAACATTGACACAGCAGTCAAAGAAAATGCAAAATGGAAAAAGATCCTAACCCAAAACATCCAGGAAATTCAGGACACAATGAGAAGACAAAACCTAAGGATAATAGCTATAGAAGAGAGTGAATTTACCCAACTTAAAGGGCAAGTAAATATCTTCAATAAAATTATAGAAGAAAACTCCCCTAACCTAAAGAAAGAGATGCCTATGATCATAGAAGAAGCCTAGAGAACTTCAAGTAGACTGGACTAGAAAAGAAATTCCTCCTGTCACATAAAACAACAAATGCATTATTGAATAAAGAAATAATATTAAAAACAGTAAGGAAAAAGATCAAGTAACATATAAAGGCAGACCTATCAGAATCACACCAGACTTCTCACCAGAG
>NC_034611.1:2683862-2685139 GCF_900095145.1 Mus pahari | reverse complement strand
GATGAATGCTTTTCAAAATCATCACAGCCAATGAACGAGAATCTTACTCTCACTTAATGTCTGTGCCACCCTCCAAACAGAACCATTCTTCATTGAAACAGTTGATGAATGACTTCATTGAATAGGCCATTTTAATGCTCACACTATTTCTTAAACAAATGCAACCTGTTCCCTGCGGGCTGAGAATGACAACAGTTACTCACGTCAAATAGCTTTGACCATAGCAGGAAATGTGTATCTAAAAATAGGGCCTACAATTCATTCCTTGGAGCTGCAGAACTGTCAACTCTTAGCTTATCTACTATGGAGGTACTTTGGTGATGTGAGGGACATTGAAGTATGGCTTTATTACAATGAACTCCAATGTCCAAAAATTGTACTGATTTTGTGTTTGTACCACAGTAAGAACCAAGATTTTAAGCTCTACTAAAAACAAAACAAAGAAACAAAAAGATTTCATTTATGTTCATTAAAAAACAATAGTGATATGTTATTTTAAAATAGCATACAGTTAATATACAGTTATTTAAAATTTGTATTGAGAAAAGCATGTATTTTCAGTATTGCTGTAGACAATCATCTACATATGACTGTTCAATTGATGGCTGTTTTATATCAAACAAATTTTATAATACTCATTTTTATTGTTACAATATTTTATAAATTTTAATGAATATGATAAAAAACAAAAGGTATTGCAGGCTTTGAAGGGGGGTCTCTGGGTGGAGTTGGGGTAGAAAAGGGAAAGAGGAATGTGATATAAGTTCAAAATATGTTTCTAAATTTTTAAAAAATGAGATAAATTGAAATTATGTATTTTTTCTCATCATAATGCAATAAAAGTTAAATAAAAACAAACCAAACCAAACCAAAAAAACCTTCAAGTCTCTGAAGAAAGAAATCAAAGATCTCAGAAGATGGAAAGATATCCCATGCTCATGGATGGGCAGGATTAATATAGTAAAAATGGTCATCTTGCCAAAAGCAATCTATAGATTCAATGCAGTCACCATCGAAATTCCAAATCAATTCTTCATAGAGTTAGAAGGAACAATTTCCAAATTCACCTTGAATAACAAATATCCAAGGATAGCAAAAACTATTCTCAACAATAAAAGAACTTCTGGTATAATCACTATTCCTGACCTCAAGCTGTATTACAGAGCAATAGTGGTAAAAACTGCATGGAATTGGTACAGAGATGGGCAGGAAGATCAATGGAATAGAATCGAAGACCCAGAAATGAACCCACACACCTATGGTCACTTGATCTTTGA
>NC_034611.1:2681580-2683117 GCF_900095145.1 Mus pahari | reverse complement strand
CCGGTAGTACTATGTCCAATTTTCTGAGGAACCGCCAGACTGATTTCCAGAGTGGTTGTACAAGCTTGTAATCCCACCAGCAATGGAGGAGTATATGGACACCATTCTCAACAAATGGTGCTGGTTCAACTGGCAGTCAGCATGGAGAGAAATGCAAATTGACTCATTCTTATCTCCTTGTACAAAGCTCAAATCCAAGTGAATCAAGGACTCCACATAAAACCAGATACACTGAAACTTAGAGAGGAGAAATTGGGGAAGAGCTTTGAACACATGGGTACAGGGGACATTTTCCTGAACAGAACATTGATTGCTTACACTCTAAGATCAAGAATTGACAAATGATACCTCATAAAATTACAAGGTTATGTAAGGCAAAGGACACTGTCAATAGTTCAAAACAGCGAACAACCAATTGGGAAAAGATCTTTACCAACCCTGCATCCAATAGAGGGCTAATATCCAATATTTACAAAGAACTCAAGAAGTTAGAAACCAGAAAAAAAATACTCCTATTAAAAATGGGGTACAGAGCTAAATAAAATAATTTCCAACGGAAGATTATTGAATGGCCAAGAAGCACCTAAAGAAATGTCCAGCATCCTTAGTCATCAGAACAACCCTGAGATTCCACCTCACACCAGTCAGAATGGCTAAAATAAAAAACTCAGGTGACAGTAGATGCTGGCAGGATATGGAGAAAGAGGAACACTCCTCCATTTCTTGTGGGATTGCAAGCTGGTACAACCACTCTGGAAATAAGTTTGGCAGTTCCTCAGAAAAGTGGACATAGTACTACCTGATGACCCAGATATACCACTCCTGGGCATATACCCAGAAGGTGCTCCAATATGCTTTAAAGACACATGCTCCAATACATTCATAGCAGCCTTATTTATAATAGCCAAGAGTTGGAAATAACCTATATGTCCTTCAACAGAGGAATGGATACAGAAAATGTGGTACATTTACACAATGGAGTACTACATAGCTATTAAAACCAATGAATTCATGAAATTCTTAGGCAAATGGATAGAAGTAGAAAATATCTTCCTGAGTGAGTTAACTCAACTGCAAAAGAACACACATGGCATGCACTCACTGGTAAGTGGATATTAGCCCAAAAGCTCCAAATAACTAGGATACAATTCACAGACCACATGAAGCTCAAGAAGAAGGAAGACCACAGTACGGCTGCTTTGATCCTTCTTACAAGGAGAACAAAATAATCACAGGAACAAAAATAGAGATAAAGTATTGAGCAGAGACTGTAGGAAAGGTCACCCAGAGACTGTCCCACCTGAGGATTTATCCCATGTACAGTTACCAAACCCAGACACTGTTGTGGATGCCAAGAAGTGCATGCTGAAAGGATCTTGATATGGCTGTCTCCTGAGAGGCCCTGCCAGAGCCTTACAAATACAGAGGCGGATGTTTGGACTGAGAGCAGGGTCCCCAATAGAGGAGATAGAGAAAGAAAGAAAGAAAGAAAGAAAGAAAGAAAGAAAGAAAGAAAGAAAGAAAGAAAGAAAGAAAG
>NC_034611.1:2658920-2681505 GCF_900095145.1 Mus pahari | reverse complement strand
GGGAGGGAGGGAGGGAGGGAGGGAGGGAGGGAGGGAGGAGGAGTCTGGATGGAAAAGAAGGAGGGAGAATGACTCCAGAGACACTAATTTGAAAAGAAACTTGAAATTCTAGCATGTCTCTTGCCACTACTAATGCCACCAGCCCTCTTTGAGCGATTGTCATCCCTACCTTGAAGCCTGCAGCAGTACTGCCTCTTTTCAGTCTCTATTGCTGTGGTAAAACACCATGATTATAAAGAGCTTAGGGAAGAAAGATTTTATTTTGCTTATACTTCCACATTACCATCCATCACTGAGTGAAGTAAGGAGAGGAATTCAAGGCAGGAACATTGAAGCCAGCACTGATGCTGAGGCCATGAAGGACTGCTGCTTAGAAGATTCCTCCCAAGCTAGAGAAAGTACCCAAGGAGCTGAAGGGGGCTGCAACCCGGTAGGTGGAACAACAATATGAACTAACCAGTACCCTCAGAGCTCGTGTCTCCAGCTGCATATGTAGCAGAGGATGGCCTAATCGGCCACCAATGGGAAGAGAGGCCCCTTTGTCTTGCAAACCTTATATGACCCAGCACAAGGGAAGGCCTGGGCCAAGTAGTGGGTGGGTAGGGGAGCAGGGGCGGGGGGGGGGGGTAATAGGGAACTTTCGGGATAGCATTTGAAATGTAAATAAAGAAAAAAAATAATAATAAGGAAGATTCCTCCCTACAGCTTGCGCAACCTACTTTTTTACACCCTCCAGGACTGCCTGTCCAGGCATGGCACCTCTCTCAGTGATATGGGCCCTTCAGCTTCAACCATCAATCTAACAAATGCCCTATAGACTTGCTCACAATCCTGTGGAAGAATTTCTCAACCAAAGTTTCCTTTTTCTCAAATGGCTCTAGCTTGTGTCACATTGACAAAAATTTAACCAGTATAAGTGTCTAACTAAAATCCTTGTGTCTTAGCTTTACCCTGGGTGAGCCTATTCTCAACATAGTCCTCAAAGGAAGCACTTTATAGAAACTGTCAGAGCAGAGCATACCAATGTTTCGAACTTTCTTTGCTCAGTATAGTTCATATCTTTCTGGGGCACACAGGACTTCTCTGCCATGATTCCTTACCTTTTGACTTTGATTGGCATTACCAGGTGCCCCCTTGCCCCAGAGCTTTAACCTCTGAGTCATGCACAGCACAGACACGACCATATTCAGTATCTTTGTTCCCTTTAAGCTTTTACTTATATGTTACCTTTACATAGAATGCTCACCTAACACTTACCTGAGATGCAATATAGTCCTACAATCTCCTTATTACTCACATTGTATTTAGATGTTTTAAAATATATAAATATTAATTTATTTTATGATGTTTTACCTGTGTCTATTTCTCTACAGTGTCTGAGGAGGCCACAAGGAACTATCAAATTCCTTAACTAGAATCATAGGTGTAGGAGCTGGGATTCAAACCTCAGCCTTCCGGAGGATCCACCAGTGCTCTGAAGTGCCGAGCCATCCCTCTAGATCCTATACTGTCATTTTACACATTAACTCCCTTCAAAAATGTAATGCAATTTTCTGCTTTGTTGTGGTTTCGTGTGTGTTGACTTTCTTCTCCTAGTTATGAGGTGAAATCTGTCGGACTCGTGTTCACTGGCATCGCTCAAGTTCCTTAGATCCTTCCTGTCACACGGTAAAGAATCAACAGTTATTTGTCAGATGAATTAATAGATTCAGTTAGTGAGCTTGGAGGCATTTATGAATACAAAATCCACCATGCCTATTTGTCTCAAGTAAATATAATATATTCTGTAAATATCATTATAAGTATGTCTGCTAAGCTGAACAATATTTATTTAAAAGCTAAAAGAAGTGAATGACATACATACCTAGCTTATTTGAATTCAATATAAGATACAACCATCAAATGAATATTTATAATAACCTTCATATGTGCTTCAGTTAAACCTCCTAACTATGTTATAAGATCAATGTTATCATCCTCTTTTAGTTGTTCAAGGAAATGAAATTTGGAAGACATATATATTTCTTACATTTTATTTAAAACAAAATCAAACACTAGGTCTCAATTGTATATGCTCTGCTTATGTCGATTATACAGAAAAATGACATTCGTTGCATCAAAACAGTAATTAGAAATAGAAGAAACGGGACCTGGGATCTGGCTCAATGGATGAAGTACTTACCATCCAAATGGGAGGACCAGTGTTCAGTTCTTCAGAACTCAAGAAAATGTCAGGTGGATGTGGTGACTTGTTTGTAGTCACAGCACTAAGAAGACAGAGACAGGGAATCCTGGAGCAAGGCGGCTCTCCAGAGGACTCTGTATCAGGGATCCATGACTATGACTCAGTGAAGATGAAGGGTGATGGAGGGACATCACTCAGTGTCAGCCTTGGTCTCTATACATTCACACATGAAGTAACTGAGGGAAAACTGGAGTAACTTAAGACATGTTTTGTTGGTATGTTGAAAGTATTCATTGTATATTCAAAGCTAACTAACACAATGTCTGTCTATAAATGTGTGTGTATGTATATACATATGTGTGTATGTACATATATATGTGTGAGTATATATGTATATATTGTGTATATATATTTGTGTGTATGTATATATATGTATGTATATATATGTATATGTATATGTGTGTGTATGTGTGTGTAAGATATAATTATGGGAGAAATCATGGTGCTAGGTATTATGCATTTTCACCTCATTATTCCCCAACCTACAATTAAATGATTCTACTATAGAGATGGAAAAACTGCAGTTCTGAGAGGTTAAGAGCAGGGGGAGTCACGTTATAAATCTCAAATTTAGACGATCACATAGAAACTGTTCCTCCTTATTACGACATTCATTTTGCCTTCTCAGTTAATGACAGCAAATTCAATTAACCTAATCAAGTGATATTTTGGAAGAAATGTAAAAGTCTCTGCATTATTTTTCTTCACATATAAAAATCAGACGCTTGTTGTCTGACCCACCTACAGGGTCTGCTCTCCTAGGCACAGCGACACGGCACTCTGGCTGTAATGAGATTAGGAGCTTCGTCCCGACAGGACACTTCATGTCATACACTAAAGCCTAATGATTCTTTAGAAACATATCTCCAGAGAAGCAGTAGTATATTATTAAGAGGTATTTTTGCAGTCACTGTCTTCCTATAATGTGCAGTCAAAATTCCTTAATTGGTCAAAATGTTTTCTACTTTTGCAGTTACTTCCTTATTCCTGTGATTAAAGTATCTGAAGGAAACAAGTTACGGGAGTAAGGACTGAGTTTTGGCTCATGACTCCAGAGAGATTTAATTCCATCAGGGGAAGAAAAAAATGCAGCAGGAGCGACTCTGTCTGGGAAGGATGAACATGAGGTGTTGGCTTACAGTGCTGTAGCCCAGGAAGCAGGAGGTATATGAGAGAAGCAAAGGAGGGTATCCTCTTCAAGGGCTTACTCGTAGTGGCCCACTCCCACCAGACCCCACCTAGTAAAGGCTCTAGAATCACCAAATGTAGCACCATTAGCTAAGTATTTATAACCTGAGCCTGTGGGGACTTCAGAGTCTTATCATTACCATCATGGTCACACTTGTAGCCACTGGCATGTGTGGAAAGACAAGTCATGTCAGATTTCAGAGTTTTATACTAAGAGTTGGGTATCTGACACCTCAGAAAGCAAATTTCAAGTTCTCAAAGCCACTTCACTAAACACCGAAGTTCCTTCAGACCCCAAGCCTGTACAGAAGTCAACGTTAGTGGCTTAGCAGACAGAGGCAGGTGACAGTTTCCATTGCTTCTCTTGGCTGGCTTGTTATTAGCACTAGGGGACAGAGAACCAAGGAAAATAGTACTCATACTATAAGTATGCGATAGCTGAAGACTGAACTTCAAATAATGCTCATAATTATAAAATTATGTCTTTGTTTCACTTTTTATTGCTATAATAATACACCCTGATAAAAGCAACTTTCAGATCACAATTCTAAGCCATATACATCATAGCAGGGAAGTCCAGGCAGCAGGAACCTGAGGGTAGCTTCTCCTCTCACATCCACAGGCAACAGCAGGTAGAATTAAATTAGCGAATACCTGTGAGTGCTCAGCTGGCTTTCTCCATCAATCCAGGATTCCCTGCTCCAGGTTACAGTGCCACCAACAATGGGTGGGCCTTTTCATCTCAATTAAAATAATCAAGATAATTTCCCAGAGACATAAAGGACACCGGACAACCTAATCTAAAAAGTACTTCACTGAGACTCCTTTCCCAAGGGATTCTAGGTTGTGTCTGGGTGACAATTAAAATTAACCTTTCCAGAGGCCAAAGAGTACTTATAACTGTGATTATGGTACTATTCCACCAATCTCTGCCATTCTCATTCTACATTAACTAGATTTATCAATAAAAAAGAGCCGGAGAAGTCTCTTCCATTTAAAGTAATGAAATTGGAGGCAGGTTGGATGAGAGTATAATCTAATTGTTATTCTAAAACTAGTACAGACCCATTTCCTGAAGCAATTATCAGAATGGTTTCTGAATGTTGCCTGATTTTTATTGGGCCATTCTACTAAATCTCCATTAGAGCAATCTTGATTTTGTTTTAAACAGGGAGCATTTGCAAACTGATCCATTTAACAGACAGTTACTGAATATTTACTGTGTGCCAGAAACTGTTAGGTATGTGTGATGATAAGAGTTAGATAAAGTTTTACCCTAAAGAAACAGTTTCATGAAGAAGCAGGCAGTTCAACAGATGACAATGGTGAGATGAACAGTGTAGAAGTAATTATGCAAGACACCAAGCCTATCTGGATTATATAATTTCTTCTATATGTGAAAGCAAGCCAGAAGAAGAAACTGTAACGCTAGTGTTTAAGGACTATTTACAATGTCATACTAATACCATTTCTGAAGAGAACAAAACATTAAAAAGCAGAAAATCATACCATAAATTCTATGGGCCGCATCTCCAACACTGCAACAGGACACCAGCTACAGCCTTCCTATCCTCCAGGCCCACACCTCCTGTGAGTACTACAGTCCAACCCCCTCCTAGCTTCCCTCTCCATATTCATTGTTTAGAGCCAGACCTCAATTCTAGCAGGTCCCCTCTGCTGACCCACGCCACTCTTCCCATGGTTACGTGTAGGCTGAAGGTGGATCCACACCTGCACTACTGCTCCTGGGATGGAATATCTCTAGTGCCATCCCACAGCATAAAACCTGCTGTGAGCTCTCTTTGCTCTTTGACCCTAATCCAGTGGATCACAAAGAGTTTCTCCCTCAATATTCCTTCTCTCAAGTCACTCCAGTATCCCAGCCTCCAATACTAGAAAATATCCCCTGAGAAAATACCATTGTAGCAGGCCAGTAAATCAGGCAACACACAGACATCACACTCTGGAAATCCAGGGAAGAAACAGAAACCAAGGAACAAACATTCACCCAACAAAGACAAATCCTGAAATCAGAACCTAGAGTTATAATCATCACAAACCCAAGTACATAGACACCAATGTAAAAACACAAAAACAGCAAAGATAATATGTCTCCACTAGAGCCCAGCTATCCTGCCACAGCAGTCCCTGAGCTTTTCAACATAGCCTAACCATAAGAAAAAGACTTTAAAACAAACTATATGAAGATAATAGAGGTCTTTTAAGAGAAAATAAATGCATCCCTTAAAGAAAGCAAGAAAACCTGCAAACTGTTGAAGTAAACAAATAAAACCACTCAAGTCCTAAAAATGGAAATAGAAGCAATGAGGAAAACACAAACTGCGGGTATTCTGTAATGTAAAAGTTTAAGTATTTGAACAGAAACTACAGAGGCAAGCTAAATCAACAGACTATGAGAAATGAAAGGAAGAAATTCAGATGTGTAATAAAGTAAATCTTTCCATCACTCAAAGAAAAAGTTAAATAAAAAATAAACCCCAAAGAGGCCCCTTGGTCTTGCAAACTTTATATGCCCCAGTACAGGGGAACACTAGGGCCATGAAGTGGGAGTGGGTGGGTAGGGGAGTGGGGGCAGGGGAGGGTATAGGGAACTTTTGGGATAGCATTTGAAATGTAAATAAAGAAAATATCTAATAAAAAACATTAAAAAAATATAAACCCTGACACAAAATACTCAGGAAATCTGGGACACTATCAAAAGACCCAAAACTAAGAATAATAGGAATAGAGGAAGAATAATCCCAGCTCAAAGTCCCAAAATATATTTTCAACAAAATCACAGAAAAAAGTTTCTCTTAATATAAAGAAGGCAATGGCAATAAAGGTACAAGAAGTATAAAGAACTCTACATAGACTACACCTTAGAACAAAGTCACTTGCCACTTAATAATCAAACACTAGACATACAAAACAAAAACAAATATTAAAAGTTGCAAGGAGGAAAAAAAAAGATCAAATAACATATAATGGTAGATCTATTAGAAGTATATCTGATTTCTCAGTAGAGTCCCTGAAAGATAGAAGGGACTGGACAGATGTAGTGCAGACTCTAAGAGACCACAGATCACAGCACAGACTCTACAGCCAGCAAAACTTTCAACCATGGATGGAGAAAATAAGATATTCAAGGATAAAGTCAAAGTGAAAAAGTATCTATCTACAAATCCAGGCCTGCAGGTGCTAGAAGGAAACTGCAACCCAGGGAGGTTAGCTACACCCATGAAAACACAGGCGATAAATAGTCCCACAATAGCAACATTAAAAGAGGGAAGTCCATCCATTGCCACGGTAACCATCACAAACAACAACAGGAATTAACACTCATCTTTCATTGGTACCACCTGTCTCAATTTCCTAATAAAATGACACAGGCTAGAATGGATGGAAAAATAAAATCCATCTTCTTGTTGCATCCAAGAAACACACCTCAGCATCAAGAATAGACATTAGCTCAGGTAAAGGTTTGGAAAAAGGAATTCCAAGCAAATTGATCTAAGAAGGGAGCTGGTATAGCCATTTTAATATCTAACAAAATAGACTTCAAGCCAAAATGAATCAAAAGAGATAGGGAAGGATGCTAAATACAAATCAAAAGAAAAATTTACCAAGATGACATTTCAATTCTTAACATCTATTCATCAAACATAAGGGCACCAAAGTTTGTAAAAGAAACACTACTACAGCTGAAATCCATATTGACCCTTATAATACCTTCATTTTGGGGGGATACCCAATTCTTGCCAATAGATACATCACCCAGACAAAAACCAGAGAAATACTGGATTTAGCAGAAATTATTAAGTCGACTTTATCCCAGAGATGCAAGGGTCATTCAATATGCGAAATTCAGTAAATGTAACCCACCATATAAACACACTGAAGGACAAAAACCCATGATCATCTCACAATGTAGAACAGTCCTTTGACAAAATCCACCATCTCTTCTAACAAGAGAGTAAAGATGCAAGGACACACCTAAATACAAGGTACTTTACAGTAAATCCTATAGCAAGCATCAAATTAAATGAAAAGAATCTCAAAGCAATTCCACTAAAGCAAGGGACAAGATAAGGTTGACCACTTTCTCCATATCTATTCAGTATGTAATTGAAGTCTTAGCTAAAGCAATAACATAAGTGAAAGAGATCTAGGGGGATACAAATTGGAAAGGAAGAAGTCAAAAGTAACATTGAGGATGATAGGATAGTATACATAAGTGACCCTAAAAATTCCACCAGGGAGCTGCTATAGCTGATAAACATTTTCAGCAAAGTACTTTGATATAAGATTAACTCAAAAAAGCAGTAGTCCTCCTCTATACAAGTGATAAACATACTGAGAGAAAAAAAACAGCGAAATAACACCTTTCACAATAGCTTCAAATAATACAAAATATCTTGGGTTATCTCTCACCAAGCGAAAGACTTGTGTGACAAAAATCAAGTTTGTGATGAAGAAATTGGAGAAGACATCCAAAGATGGAATATTCTCCGACACTCATGGATCTATAGAATTAACACAGTAAAACTGGTCATTCTAGAAAAAGCAATCAGCAGATTCAATGCAATCCTCATCAAAATTCCAACACAAGTTTTTACAGACTACTAGAAACGGAGTATAAGGAGACTCAGCTGCCCATCTCTCGTCACCAAGCATGGTGACAAGAATTCAATTGAGTTGTTGGCCAAGAGATTTCATGGAAATTCCTAAACAACACAGGATGTTGGTAAGACAAAGGATTCTCCTTCACAAACCAAAAGCAGAGCCTCATTGCTGTGGACAGCACCCATACAAGAAGACTGCGAAGCTGAGGGGACGCCTATGCAGCCTTCACCATTGTGTTCTAGACTCTTTGGTGTAGAATGGTATTCTGAAGGCTACTTAAAGAGAAATGTGGACACCAACCAAGCCACAAGACCTTTGACCTACAATCTGTCCTTTCTACAAAATATGCTAGGGGAGCTGTACAGAATTTGTGGGAGTAGTCAACTATTACCTGACTTGACTTAAGATCTACCTAATAATAGGGAAACCGTGCCTGACAACCCTTGGTTAAGAAGAACCAGAGAGAGACTAGATAGCCTAGAGACTTGGGTAAAAGCAAACACCACAGGTCTAAAAAAAATGTTTCGAGAAAATGACTCCTAATGCTATTCTGCTATACTCATAGATCAGTTCTAGATCTAGTCATCATAAGAGAATCTTTCTCCAGCAGCAGTTGGGAACAGATGCAGAGACCTACAGTCAGATATTACCTGAAAAGGTCTCCTTCAAATTCCTCCCCTCAAAGCTCAGGAAACCCCATGGAAGAGGCAAAAAGAGCATTAGACCCAAAGAGGATAAAGGACACCAGAAGAACAAAGGCCTCTTGTTCTAAACTAAGCAAGGGACATGTGAGCTCATAGATACTGAAGCAGCAAGCATAGGGCCGTATGCATGTCTGCACCAGGTTCTCTGCATATATAGTATAGCTATTAACTTAGTATTTTTTATGGGACTTCTGGCCATGAAGTAGTGGGTCTCTGACTCTTGTGCCTGCTTTTGAGACTCTTCTACTCCTGTGGGATTGCTTTGTTAAACTTTGGTATGATACTTCTGCTTCGTCTTACAGATTTTATCTTGTCATGTTTGGTTGTTACATCTTAGAAGTCTGTTCCTCTCAAATAAGAGTCAGAAAAGGAGTGAATCTTGAGGTAGGGGAGGTATGAACAAACCTGTAGGAGTAGATGTAGGGGAATCTTCTGGACCAGAGTCTTTGCATGAAGTATGCTTACCAATAGACTCAAGCTACTCGAGCGAGTCAGTGAATTGGATGGATAGCTGACTAGATAGATCGATGGGTGAGTAGATAGATGGACGGGAGATTAGCTAGATGGATAGGTGACTAGATAAATAGATGACTTAAAGGAAAGGCAAGTCCTCGGCCCATTGATAACTACACTATTTCCCTAGAAAATGCAAATATTTTAATATAATTACTGTAGTTCTTACACTTTAGTTTTAGCGTAGAGATTTTTTTTCTGTAAACTAGAGTAAAGCAGAAAAGCATCTCACTTAGGAATAGCTCTGCTGAAATAATGAAAGAAAATCCTATAAATATCAACTAGAAAGAATAACTAAATGAAATAATAGATTAATGACACATGTCATTTCAAGAAAAATTATATCTAAAAGCTTAGTGGTAAGTTATATCACTTTCATGGTAGATAAGGCATCTCCATTCTAGCTTTGCATGCAAGTTAGATTATATGTGTATTTCAGAACTTGATCTAAGAGCAAGCATGATGGACTATGATTTATGTGAAGTCCAGTGCAAAAAATATCCTGAACCCCATACTTAAAAGTTGCTCAGAATTTCAAGATGATGACATCATATCCCAGAGGCCTTTGAGTTCAGGCCCCGTGCATCTGGCAGTTCTCAGGCTACATTGTGAATTCTACTTAATCATTCCTTTTTTATAACCTTTGTGGGTTTTTTTCCTGTTTGGCTAGCTTTTGTTCTTTGATTTTTCTATTTGTGTTTGTCTGTATCTCAGGATGGTCTGAAATGCAGTCAATTTGGCCTACACTCTCTATTTTTAGATTTTTTTTGTCTCAGTATCCTAAGTGTTGTCACTATACAAGTTTACCAAACATGGCAAAAATGATGAATAAAACAGTTTGCTTAGGATTACTTAATATTGGTCATAAGCTTTCTATTCCATGGTTATTGTAGATGTATTCTACTGTTTGTATTATCCATTCCCTAAAACACTAATATATTTTTTTGTATTTCGATATCTTAAGATTGTAGCTGCTCTTACAGAGAACCAGGATTATTAAACAGCCAGCACACTCATGCAGCTCACAACTGTCTGTGACTCTAATCTTAGGGCATCCAATACCCTCTCCTGGCCTGGAGGAGGGGACATCAGTTTACTCTCAGCTCCTTTCACAGTGATCAACAAATGTTGAGAATTTTATCTGTATCATTTGGTCCCATATTCCCGTTAAATAATCCTTTAGTAAATTCAGTTGGGCCACTCTGCATGGCTTACTATGAGGCTTTTTGTCCAATCAGTTCTCAAAAATTATTTCTCTGGGCTGAAGTTACTGTTCAATTAGCAGAGTGACTGCCTGATATGCATGAAATCTGTGTTTGGGCTCAAAGCAGACATGTCACATATTCTTGTCATCCAAGCACTCACAATGAGGAGGCAGGAGAATTGTGAGTTTATATACGCACACACTCATACACAAACTTACACATATATTCACACACTCATATACATACATACACACACAAACACTCTCACACAAAATGCATACACACTCAAACACTTTCACACACACTCACATATGCACACTTACACACATAATCACACACAAAACACACACAATACAATCACATTCACAAAAACATACAACACACTTAAACATACTCACAAATTCTCACACATGTCACTCAAATGCACATGAAAACACACATATACTAACATACATGCAGAATCATATACAGAAACTCACACACACACTCATCTCACACACACAAACACTCATACATATTCACTCACATATACAACAGTTACATATATACTTACACTCAAACACACTCATACACACTCAAACTCATACTCATTCATACTAACACACACAGACACACTCACACTCAAACACACTCATACTCACACATACACACACACACACAAACTCACACAGAGACACATAAGCACATACACACAAACAGTAACACACAAACATACACAATCATACATACTCACACACGCACACTACTACATGTAGACACAAACATATTCATACACACACTCACACACTCACACTTATAAACACTCACACATACACAATTACACACACATACACAATAACACACACAACCATGCACATAATCACACACATGCTTATGCAAAACACTCACTGTCACACACACCTACTTACACACAGAGACAAAAACATACAATCACACCACTCACACTCACACCCACCCACTCACTCATATACAGTCACAGGCAAATACACACACACACACACACACACACACATACACACACACATCTGTAACCACCAAATAAGCACATACACACTCACATATACACTCATACACAAACACATGCTCCCTCATACACCTTCACACACTGAAACACAGTCATAATTCACACTCTTGCACACAAGAATACATACTCACACACACTCACATACACACACTCACTCAAATACTCACACACACATACACATTCACATACACATATACACTCACACACACACACTCACACACACACACACATACTCACACACAAACATGAAAACACATACTCACATGCACTCTCACACACAAACACATAGACATACACACACACTCTCATACAAAAACAAACACACACTCACAGCCACATACTCAGGCACTCAAACACACAGAAATACTCACACATACACATCACATACACACACTTACAAACATACATACATATACACACATATATGTGTACACACTTACTCATACTCATATCTACACATTCACACTCATACTAACTTACATACACTTAAACACAGAAACACAAACACTAACTCACAAACACTCACACACAAACACACTCACATACTAACTCACACACAACACACTCACAGACACACACACGCAAACACACATCACACACAAACACAAAACACACACTCATATACATATTTACACACTCACAATCTCACACACTCACACACCCATACAGATATACACACATACTCATATACACTCACATCCCCACAAACACAGACTCACAAATACTCACATACATACACACTCATACTTTCTGTTGGAAATTTTGTCATGGTATGCTTATTTCCACTTCTTAATTTAGTCATTACCACAACACTGAAATGTGACACCTATTTACCCATTTTCTCCAGTGTCTGTGATACATCAGGTACTATACTAGACAGACATTTTTTGCCTATACATGCACATATTTTATTTTATAGTCAGAAATAATAGGCATAATAGAAGACTATTATCATACAAGTCTAGAGAGTCCTTAAGATTCTAGAAAAGAAACTTCATCAACAGGAAATACAATAAATTTCTGCGTTCATTTAGAGTGTTGAAAACCTGGACTTTAATATTTTGCAAAACCTTTTGTGCTTGCTGCTTGGGGATATAACTCACTGGTAGAACCCTGCATAGCGCTGAGATGAATTCTTAGTACCTAAAATAAACACCTTGCATCCTGTACAGTTATAGGTGATTGTTAAGAGACTGAAGACTTAGATATAATTCTTGATCTAATTAATTCTTTGCCTATTACATTTTTCCTCAATTGACTAGCAGGTGAAATGTGTGAAAAGCCCTTGCTTGAGTGAGGCTTCTTAAATAAGTGAAGCTGATTTACCGAGACTCAGAAGAGAAAGCTCTCCTAAGGGCTCTCACAGATAAATTTATTTAGAAGCTTCATCAATGTTGATTATATCCTAGAAGCTACAACGTAAGAGTTTTGATTTAATTGCCTTTAAACTATACCTGTTTCTTCATAAGGTATAAACTTGCACTAACCAAGATAGAATAAATTATTACTGAGTGTATCTCTCTTCTGTATAATTAATTTGCAAATCATATTTTCATTTTAATGGGCTCTGAAGAATCTATTCTAGACCTTTTTTTCAATCACAATTTCCAAATATTTCCTCCTTTCTATGTCCACTTAAACAGCTAGGGATTCAAGGTTCCAATCTTTCGTAGCTTTGGGTCAATCACGCAGTGGTCATTTGCTGTCTTTCTGGTCTTAGAAGAGTGTGCATTTGGAGGGTCTAATGTTTTGATAAATGTTCCAGACAATAATGATCAGAAGCCAGGACTTTGAAGAATGCTGGGCCAGTCTGAGTGAAAATTCCTTAAGTGAAATATAAAGAAGTCAAAGTCAGAGCTCTGTCTCTCACTTGTGGTGGGGTGTTCTAGGCTAAAAAAGAAATACATTCAGAAAAGTGCTGGGATTGTAACACTTGTCTGTCATCCTGATGTCCTGTGAAAACCCAGAATATATATAAAGTGGGTTTGGACATTCTCAAGAGGAAGGTTTGAAGTCTGATGGAACTAAAAAGGTCAAAGTGATGCTGAACATTTTCTCAGATATTTCCATTTGGATTCCTAGTCGACCATCAGTGGGAGGAGCGGCCCTTGGTATATGAAGATCTTATGCCCCAGTACAGGGGAATGCCAGGGCCAGGAAGTGGGAGTGGGTGGGTTGGGGAGCAGGGTGGGGGAGGATATAGGGGACTTTGGGGATAGCATTTGAAATGTAAATGAAGAAAATATCTAATAAAAAAGCTAGCCTTATCTAATAACAGAGAAACTAAGGACAAAAGTCAAGAAGTATAAATATTTACTATTCACAAGAGAACACCAGACTGATACATAAACAGAAAATACAGAACAAGGATGTTGAGTTGATCTCTGTGAAAGGGGAGGTCATCTCTATGAAGAAAGTTCTAGAAGAATATAAGAAAAAATAGTGATATCTTTAAAAAAACTTATTGAGCACAATCACCAAGAATGTTTTCTGGAACAAGCTATGGTCACACTGTCTTTGCTTTCTATTGCCTGCTGTCTTTAGCTTTCTGTTAGGGAACAGCTCACAGTTTGCTTTGGAAAATACACCAGTTGTAAATCAAGGAGGTGGAGATGAAATTGTTCAGTTCAGACCTGTTTTGTTTTGTTTTGTTTTGTGGCTTCTCTCACAGCACTTGACCCCATTAATAACTTCTTTAGTTTTGGCTCTCAAAGCCATGAAGCAGAGCAGCAAGTTTGCAGCACAGCCTTTAGTGAAAAAAGAAGTTAGCTTGTGTCACACTTTGAGACTGTCTATTTTCCTACAGTTTTACACTATGGCATGGTTGACATCCCTGAGTTCTCTTCATGTTTTCACCTTCGAGAACTTGGCTTGCAGGAGGGTATGTAGCTTCCTGTTTGTACTCTTCTTTCTAAATTTTATTTATTTATTTATTTATTTATTTATTTATTTGCTTAGGGCATGGAATTTCATGACTAGCAGTCTATATATTCATCATTGTTTATGAAATTACAACACTGCACATAGATCCCTGTTTCAGACCACACCATGTCGATGCTCATGTATGAACTAGTGTTGCATTTGAAGGGGTCTTTGGATTCTATTATGCATATGTTAAGTGTGTGCATTGATTTTATCTATTTGTCAGTATATTTATATAAAAATTATGGTTTGGAAAATGATAATCAAAAGCTGTCTTGGGAAATGGAGGCTTGACATTTGCGCGTATTGTACAAAGTCATGTGTCTTCATTTGTATTAGCTTGTTTTGGAGGTGTGCTTGTTCAAGTGAATGAAACTGAAATTTTATGTATGCTTCTATTTAAAAATAATTTAAATCAATAAAAGGTGATTTCATTGGTATTTGTTTTAAAACAAAACTGCTTCCTTATCTTAAAAAGAAGATGGAGGAGTAGGAAGAAGGGGTGGAAGAGGAGGAGGAGGAAGAGGAGGAAGAAGAGAAGAGAAGAAGAGTAGAGGAGTAGAGGAGAAGAGGAGTAGAGGAGAAGAAGAAGTAGGAGGAGAAGAGGAGGAAGAGGGGGAAAAAGTCATCAAAATTGGACCAAAAGAGAGGTGGCATCATAGAGACTGAAGGGAGATTGCAGGCAGATCTTGAAGGTTTACAGTGACTAGAAAGACAAAGAAGGAGAATATGTTTGCTTATGGAATGAGAGTGATGTGAATCTCAGATCTTCCTCAACTCTGGCCACTGCCACCACAGGAAACAGTTCAAAAGCACAAAGATGCAAGATGCACAAACATCTTAAAGAAACCAGAAACATGAGAAGTTGTAGTCTTTGTTTTAAATATTATTTGTATTTTTAAAAGCTGCGGTTTTGCTTATATAACTTATTTCACTTAGCATAATGTATCTTAGGCCAATATGCTGTCAAAATTGTAGGGTATTATTCTTTTTAAATGTTGAATTTTAAGAAGGAAACAAACAGAACCCATGAGAATAGAACTTTTGTTTTGAATAGGGGACAAAGTTTAAGTTCCTGAACTCACTGGATGTGTGACATCCTGGTTGGCAAGTTGAGACAAGAATGCTGGGCAGGGCACCCAGTCACAGTTGCACAAACTAACCATTGTGAAGAGGGTAGGTGTACCACAAACGTGTTCCCAGGAAAGTACCTTTTCCTGAATCCTGATTGCTGGAAAATGTAACTGTAACGTGGCACAGATGATTACGGCTTTTGCAATTTTTGTGCTTAAAAGCAGTTTAGCGACTGTGTCTGTTCTGTGTCCCTGATCAATCAGTAGTGGCTTGGTTACAGTAAATTTTCTTTTTTGCATTGAGCATGTGGTTGAGTTGTGTTGGATCCAAGCAGACCCTATAATGTTTGATTCCTTGGTCAGGAATCCAGTTGCTCTCTCCACGTCCCTGATTTGTAATAATTCACAATCACACACTCTCGATCCATTTATCCATCAACAGATACTTGGGTTGGGTTGTGCTCTGAATTTGAGTGTCACTCACAGACTCATGGTTGTTGCCCTGTATGAAAGGTTGTGGAGCCTTTAGAAGGTTGAGCATTTATCGGAGGTTTGTTAACTCTTCTCCATTTGCCGCACAATTTGGCCCCTGCTGCTGCTCCAGTGTGACAGCTCCCCCTCACATGCCTTCTGCTACATTTTCTCTATCATATAGACTCCACTGCTTCTTAAACTGTGAGTCTAAACAAACTTTTTTTTTTCTTTAAGTTGGTCTTGTCAAGTCATTTGTTATAGTGATGAGAAAAGTAATAGGAATTCTCTTCTACCAAACAATTCTGAATGGTGTTGGAATGGATGTAGGAGTACAGAACTCTCAAGATGCATGTCTTAATTATTCTGAAGTGGATTCCGGGCAATTGTGTTTTTAGTGTTTCTAAGGACTCTCTGTACTGTTTTCCATGACTGATATACTATTTTTATTGTCATTAATAGTATGGGATTATTGTTTCTGTACATTCTCATCAATACTTGCTGACAAAAAAAAATGATAGCCACACTAATAGATGTGAACTGATTAAATGACATCACCTATCTAAAGAACCTCAAAATATTTGACTCATGGGTGCACAAAGTGAACTCATTTCTCTGGGATGGGAGTCAATGGAAAGGAAGAAATAGTTTCCAATGGTCATAAAATTATAATTAAGTAATTTATTTATTTTTCTATTATGTTCATTGCATTTGCCTGCATGTATGTACAACCAGATCTCGGATTTACAGACAGTTGCAAGCTCCCATGTGGGTGCTGGGAATTGAACCCAGATCCTCTGGAGCAGTCTATGCTCTTAACATTGAACCATCTCTCTGGCCCATAATACTATAATTAAACAAATGAGTAAGGTCTAGAAATATGCTGTACAATGTGTTACCTGTAGCTGACAATATGATGTTATACATTTAAACATTTGCTAAAAAGGATAAAAAGTGCATTAATTTTTTTATTAGGAAAAGAGAGGAGGAATAGGAGGAGAAGGGAAAGGGACACAATTGCCAGCTTGGTGATAATGAACTTGCTTATTATTTTGACTGAGGTGATTATAAATGCATATGTTTGGACTCATCCAATTGTATTCATTAAATCTATTTAAGTTCTAAATATTAGTCAACTTTATTACAACCATATAATAAAATATTTTCAAAAATAAAAGAGAAAAAAAACCTAAGTTACAATTATGGTTGAGTGGTGACATCAAGTTTGTTCCTCAGTGCTTAATATGAGTCTCATGATTACAGATACAGTATGGCTAGAAATATATATATATATATACATATATATATATATATATATATATATATATATATATGTATATATATATATATATATTTGGCTTTTGTATACATGAAGCTGACTAGAAGTTCTCAATAGGAAATTGCCTTGCCTATAAGTAGCAAGAATACTCTACAAAAGGAGATTCCATCTTGCAACAGAAAAAAAAGTGGAAAGTTCTGACCTTCCTATGTAAAGAGAGTTCCTATATATAGGAATAAACACGGGCTGATGCACTCAGGTGGCTGACTTCACTGATGATCAGAGGGAAGCCTGGAATATGGAAGGTTTCATAATACATCACTTCAATTTGCAGAGGAGCTGCCAATAAGACATCAATTTGTGAGGTTCATGCATAAAAATAGAGCTACCATCTAGTCAGTGTTAATCTTTAGGTTCTGATGTTTTATACCCTGGTGTCAGCTGAGTGTCTAGGATCACCACGAATCTGCTTAGAACAAAGAACCTATGTGTAGAAAGCAAAGCTGGCTCTGTGTTATAAATCAGTGAACATGTTGCTTTGACTGGAAACCAGAGGGAGCCCGTCTATCATCTCAAAATCACACACAGAGCTTTTGGATTCACAACCAACATTGGGCCTTTATTCTGTATCAGTTCCCCAGATCAATCAACAGTAAATAATGGTCCTTCTCTGATTGACACTCCCAATGGAGAGCTGTCCCTGGTGGTAGGAAAAGGAATCACACAGAAGGAAAACTTGAAGCATGTGGGTTCAAAATAAGCACAGACTTTCTAGCTTACTTATAACCTTACTACTCTGTGGTTTTGGCAGAACAGTCAAGGCACAGGCTCTTCAAGTATACTAACGACTAGAGATTCTAAGTCTGTTTGTCTTGTGAGAAGTGGTGTTCACTGCCAACCACATTTTCTGTGTGTTTGGATCGCTGAGGACAGAATTTGGCCTGCTTGCTGAAGGAGTACAGGAACTAGTATGTACATAGTTCAGAATATCTGAGAAATAAGAATTCTCCTTCCAAAAAGTGTAAGGAGCTAGGATCCTTAATGTTCAGGGAAATATCGAATTTATTGCTATTTTCCCAGGAGTCTGATTTGACTTATATCACCAATACAGTATTAGTCAGGTTCTCTACATATACAAGACTAATATAATGAATATATATTCAAAGGACCTTGTTATATTTCATTACCTGATTGAGTCTGGGCAATCCAACAGTTCTTGCCTCTCACTGGAGAAAGTGAGAACTCAGCCCATGAGGCTTGGTGAATTATAAGTCCTCACTTACTTCTAAAGACCTGGAAGATTTTGGAGTCCACCAGTCTGCTGTCTACATTGGAAGCCCAAGGACGCTGTTTTGTGATACCAGTAAAGGTATGCAGCAGCAAGAACATGTTAGATGAACTTTCCAGGGAGAGCCAAGGCAAACAGACATAATGCAGAGCGTTTGCCTTGGATCTCCTGTTAATAGGTAGATTGGTCATATTTAAGATATGTCTTTCCACTTCGAATCTTTTAATAGAAAAACAAAACAAAAAAAAAACCCAAAAACAAAAACAACCCTCAGAGATATGAACAGCAGCTTGCCCTATTTTGATTCTAGATCCAGTCTATCATCAACAAAGATTAACCATCACCGTTAGTCCTCATGGTGCTTGTTATGGCTTGAAAGTTCCCCACAGATCTATGTTAGGGATTTTCAGTTTACAGGATGTTAGGAACTGATTGAATCCTGGAGGCTCTGAGCTAATCAATGCGTTAACCCCTTGATGAGTAGCTCTGTTGGTGAGCCCTAGAGTTGAAGATGGTGGCCAGGTGAAGAAATAGGCTTTGGAGCACATCCTTGGTCTGAAACTCCTAAGATGCCTTTGTTCGGTTCTTTCCTTGGTTTCTAGCTGCCCTTATAGGATCTGCTCTGATGTATCATGCTTTCTTACTGTGAAAGGATGACATGATGTATCAAAATATATATTCTCTCCTTCACTTCTTCACGTGTATGTTTCATCATAGCACTGTGAAAATAACTCATTCTATCTCCTTATATACAAATAGATGGTTCATAAGTATTAGAATAAATTACTCGCAAATGTTCTATTGGTACCTTCCTGATTTGTGTTTCTCTACCTTGTATACTAATTATCAACTGACAAGTCCTTAGTTTGGATCTAATTTCTGTATGTGGGAGGTTATAACATGAGTAAAAGAAGCTTACTACTGTGAATTCCTTTCTAAAGTAGATATGCAATATGGTAACTCTCTGTTGGGGGAATACTTTAAAATGAAATGCTTTGTTAGGTTGATGTACAGATAAAAGTCTGTATAATTATATATAGCTTGATGTTTATTTTTCAAAAAATATTCTCTTAGGGAACCTAGAATCTTTATTTCCTAATTTCATCTACTTTTGCAAATCATTATTTCTTTGACAGAGAATATATACCATTTTTTTTTAGATGGATTGAACAAAATGCATTAAGAATAATGAGATGCATTTTCTATCTGGTGTCTCTCTGAGATGGCTCTGTGTGGGAGAGCATAAGCTGCAGAAACAATAGAGCTTCTTGGACAGGGTCCCTACAGGCCTTCATCCACAGCCAGGAGACAGAGCTGATCATCTGTCCTCTATATACTTTCCCCACAAGGGGAGAGCTTGCCTCCAGGGAGAGCTCTGACCCAGGACTCAGGTGAGACCATGATTTTCTCTCTGGTGTCTCTCTAAGGCGGGTCTGCTCAGGAGAGCACAGGAAAAAAAGCTTCTAGGACAGGGTTCTAGGGGCCAACATCTGCAGCCAGAAGGTGTGGTTGTTCCACAGCCCTCTGTGCTGGTCTTTCCAGGAGAGAGCTGGTCTCCCAGGAGTGCTGACACAGGCTAACAGAATCACAGGAGGAGCAAGCTCCAGCCAGAGACAAATAGAACATCTAACACCAGAGATTACCAGATGGCAAAAGGCAAACATAATAATCTTACCAACATAAAGCCAGACCTCTTGGAATCATCAGAATCCAGTACATCCAACACAGCTGGTCAGGGTAGCCCAACACACCTGAAAAGCAACATTCCATTTAAAATCGTATCTCACGATGCTGGTAGAAGATTTTAAGAAGGACATTAATAACTCCCTTAAAGAAATACAGGAGAAACAGCTAAACAGGTAGAAGTCCTTAAAGAGGAAACACAAAAATCCCTTAAAGAATTACAGGAAAACAAAATGAAACAGGTAAAGGAATTGAACAAAACCATCCAAGATCTAAAAATGAAAGTAGAAACAATAAAGAAAATAAAAAGGGAGACAACTCTAGAGATAGAAACCCTAGGAAAGAAATCAGGAACCATAGACGCAAGCATCAGCAACAGAATACAAGAGATGGAAGAGAGAATCTCAGGGGCAGGTGATTCCATAGAAAACATGGATACAACAATCAAAAAAATGCAAAATGATCCTAACTCAAAACATCCAGGAAATTCAGGACACAACGAGAAGACCAAACCTAAGAATAATAGGTATAGCAGAGAATGAAGATTTTCAACTTAAAGGGCCAATAAATAGCTTCAATAAAATTATAGGAGAAAACTTCCCTAACCTAAAGAAAGAGATGCCCATGAACATACAAGAAACTTACAGAACTCCAAATAGACTGGACCAGAAAAGAAATTTTTCCTGAAACATAATAATCAGAACAACAATGCACTAAATAAAGATAGAATATTAAAAGCAGTAAGGGAAAAAGGACAAGTAACATATAAAGGCAGACCTATTAGAATTACACCAGTCTTCTCACCAGAGACTATGAAAGCCAGAAGATCCTGGACAGATGTTATACAGACCCTAAGAGAACACAAATGCCATCCCAGGCTACTATACCCAGCAAAACTCTCAATTACCATTGATGGAGAAACCAAAGTATTCCATGACAAAACCAAATTTACACAATATCGTTCCATGAATCCAGCCCTTCAAAGAATAATAAAGGGAAAACTCCAACACGAGGAAGGTAATTATACCCTAGAAAAAGCAAGAAAGCAGTTCTTCAAAAAAAAACCTAAAAGAAGACAGCCACAAGAACAGAATCCCAGCTCTTAAAGACAAAAATAACAGGAAGAAACAATGACTTTTCCTTAACATCTCTTAATATCAATGGACTCAATTCCCCAATAAAAAGACATATAATAATATACTGGATACATAAACAGGAACCAACATTTTGCTGAATACAGGAAACCTACCTCAGGGAAAAAGACAGACACTCCCTCAGAGTGAAAGGCTGGAAAACAATTTTCCAAGCAAATGGCCCAAAGAAAGAACCTGGAGTAGCCATTCTAATATAGAATGAAATCAACTTTCAACCTAAAGTTATCAAAAAAGAAAAAGAGGCGTACTTTATACTCATCAGAGGCAAAATCTACCAAGATGAACTCTCAATTCTGAACATCTATGCTCCAAATACAAGGGCACCCATGTTCACTAAAGAAACTTTAGTAAAGCTCAAACTTGGGCTTTACCTTCCCATGTGGTGAGGATTAAGCTCAAAATGGCCTTGGCTAGTTCTCCTTTGTCTGACAAGCTGCAGGTTCTTCTTTTGTTTCAAAAACCTCGCCAAACAAGTTCTTGTGGCCACGCCCCCTACCTTCAGGGAGGCGATCCATGTGTTGCCAATGGTAACAGCTTAATTCAGGGTCTATAATAGATCAATCAGACATTGCAAGGCCTACTTCTGATAAAATTATTAAGGAGTTTATTTTTACTTGATAAATGTTTAAGGTTTGCTTTTGGTAAACTACTACTGATAATGTTTTACCTCTAAGTATAGCTTAGACAGCTTACACTTTATAAAAATAATTTTTATTGTCTCTGCTTTAATACATTAAGCTAAAGGTTTACAATTTCAGTGTGGTAAGTATTAGCTACGACCTACAAAGGTTTACCTGAAATCCTGCTCTCGAAGACCGTATCCTTTTCATGTTTAAGGTTTTAATTATGCTAAATAAATTGTGATATTTAAAATTATACAACAAAAATTAAATTGCTTCAAAATGCTTATTGAGTTTTTTTTCAGACTTCCAATAGATGTTAATGGGCTAAGATCTTATTTTAAGGCTTCAAATTAATTTAAACCTTTCTGTTTTATTTTAAGAGATGCAGTTTCTTTGGTAAAAAACAAAAGTCCTTGCAAAAAACAAAATAAGCTTTTCTAATTGCTATCAATTGTACTCATTGGTACCTATATACTAGCTGCTTAATTCAGTTTTAGTTATTAAGTGCCCACAGCAATTTGTTTGACATAAAAGGTCATTAATGTAAAATCATTTTTTTTCCCTTAAGTATAATCTTGACATCCTAT
>NC_034611.1:2630992-2657960 GCF_900095145.1 Mus pahari | reverse complement strand
GGGGGAGGTGACAGTGCATTATTCATGAGATCTGCCAGAACAAAACCCCCCAAATCAGGGTTTTCTGCTGGGCACAAAGGAATCAGCATAATTGAGGATTTACTAAAGTTCCCTGGTGGTAAAATTGAATTCTGACTGGCCTTACACCAGAATTCTTCCTCAAACTGCCAGTCCCCATCCTTAGACTAACAATAGACCAGTCTCAAGAAAATAAAAATCCGAGTCAGGTGTAGCTGCTAAGCCACTACAGCTCATGGGCGTGCCAGTCTAACAAATTTTAATAAGATGGGCAGAGATGTTGGTGTCTCCCACCCCCACTAACTACTCCCCCTCCAGCAGGAATACCAGAGTGCTACCCAGTTCGCCCGGACCGCCCACCATCGCCCGGACTGCCCGCCACCGCGAGAACTGCCCACCACCATGAGGACTGCCCACCACCGAGAGAACTGCCCACCATCACGAGGACTGCCCACCATCGTGAGAACCGCCGTGGCAACTTCAAAGGACTCAGGGGCATGCTGGGAACCCTTCCTAACCCTTCTTTGTACTTAAGCCAGTCCGAACAATAAAGATTCGAGCCTTGATCAGAAGTCTTTGCCAAGGCCTCCATGTTTCTTTTCGCAGCCCTGTTCCTTTTCAGGAGTTCCCGCTCTCCAGTTTGGATCCAGGCCACAGTGTTTCTGCAGGCAGAACCACACACTAACCAGTAACCCCAGAGATCCCTGGGACTAAACCACCAATCAAAGAAAACACGTGTTGGAACTTGTGTCTCTAGCTGCATATGTAGCAGAGGATGGTCTAGTAGTCCATCGGTGGAAGGAGAGGCCCTTGGTCTTGTGAAGATTCTATGCTCCAGTATAGGGGAATGCCAGGGCCAGGAAGCTGGAGTGAGTGGGTTGGAGAACAGGGGGAGGAGGAGCTGATGGGGGATTTTCGGAGGGGAAACTAGGAAAGGGGATAACATTTGAAATGTAAATAAAGAAAATATCTATAAAACAAAACAAAACAAAAACAGTTTCTCCAAAGGCTTTCCCTGTTTTTTTTTTTTTTTAAAAGTTAGGATTAAATTTTCATGTATTAATTTTATTAATTTACCTAATCAACATGATCACATCTTCAATGATGGTTAGAAGATGTCTTTAGCTCAGCAGTAAAATCCTTATCTATCAGGTTTGTTTACTCATGAGGTGACTCGCTGACCTTCTTTACCAGCTGCCATTAGATATAAGTGTAGAAGATTCTGTGTTTTGGTCCTCTAGTGGTACAATTGTATGGATGACCCTTGGTGGCATATAATGAAGGTGAATCTGTGATATGCAAGGAAGCTTCCATATGTCACCATGCCTTCCCTATGTTGCCTTTTTGGAAAGTTTGCAGCAGTGTGGAGGAAAGTCTGCACAACTATGTTAAGAGAACTCCCCTCATGTTCTGAGCTGCAATTTGTTTGGATTAAGCAAGCTCCATCCATTCGCTCTACACTCAGATGTTATGCAGTATCAAATACTCAACCAGGACTTTATTTCTTACATAAGATACTCTCTTTACAGTATGTGCTGTCACATTAGAAAGATTCAAGGATACTGTATGTTAGGAACTTAGTGCTTTCACTGTGCACACAAAGTTTTCTCATCTTATACAAGAAATGCTTTAGTTACAAAAAGCAAAGACTTTTTTAATAGTTTTCACTATTACTTCTCAGCATGTAAGTATCAAATTCGAGTCTCTTTGAATTGGGTTATTTTAGAATGTTTCGTTTTAAGGATTTCTGTTTAACTTGTTGAATAGAATTTCAGAAATACCATTCAATGAGTTGTGGCTTAGAGTTTAGACATAATTTCAAAAAAAAGAATCTGAAATATCCCTAAACACATTTATGATACCATGCATTTATATGAAGTTGTATTCTCAGTGTTGACAATTATAGAATCAGAATATCAATCAACTCTGAAAAACACTGAAGATACCCTTTGTTATGCATTATCAAACATTCAACTAGGACTTCATTCCTTAAATAAAACAAAAGGCACGTTCATCTCATTAGCAGACTTTTTATTTCACCTGCAATAAATGCTAAGGCTTACCAGGATTGCAATTCTTTAACATTGTAAGGAATGGTTTTACAGTGCATACCTTTGAGACTTCCTGTGGCTAAGTATCTGATTTGTATGCCTATTTTGTATTCCTCACTTCTTGGGATCCCATAAAAAGTTTCTCAGAAGAAAAAGAACATGAGTAGAAAAGTTTAAGAAGCTCTGCTTGAGGTCACAAAAAGTATTTGAGTTCTCTGAGCTATCTCAATTCCCAAAGGGAAAAAAATCCAAAGACTTATTACGTAACTCAGGTGCACATCCAGATATGGAAAAATTATCCAAAATGCTGTTCACCAGGTCTATCTAAGAGACTAAGATGTGACTTTCTACCTAGACAGGAGAGCTTTGTAAAGCTCGCTGCTCTTGCATAGGATCCGGAGCTGAGCTTAATGCTATGCAGCAAGAGGAGTGAATGACAACCGATTGATTACCTGACATTCAAATCCTACAATGGAGTAGTCAGTGCCCTCCATCCCTTTCCTGTACAGTCACTACAAGTCCTGTCCTGTCACTACAAGCAAGGCCCTGACAGTTAAGATAAACGGATGATTCAGATAGCATTTGTACTCACAAACTTGTGACTTTCTGGCCTCTCTATTGTTTCTGAACTTAATAATTGAACTGAAATGACCAAATCTCTTAACTCAAGAAGTGACCCATCTTCACGTTGTGCACACCTGTACTCGTGTTCTCTCTCTGTTTCTGTCTCTGTCTGTCTCTGTCTCTCTCTGCTCTGTCTCTGTCTCTCTCTCTCTTTCTCCCTCCCTCCCTCCACCCTTCTCTCCCTCTCTCTTGACAAGACTTTAAGGAAATTTAATAAAACATGGAAGGATAAATTCTTGAAGATTTTTGTATTTAATCTGTCAAGGATCCTTTGCAACTATAAAAGGCAAAGAGATAAAGCTCCTGGAGATAGAATTAGGGGCAAAAAGACTTTCTTGACATCTATAGAAAAAAAGAGAAAGAGTCAATAAAATAGTGCCTGCAATTATAGAGCTCACCTTTAAAATGAGTTAAAAATTACATTCTTCAGAATTAAGAACAAATCTTAACTTAGGAAACAAAACCACAAAAGCACACAATATTTATTCATTCTTCAAGTCCTGGTGTCAGCAATACCAAATAACTCAGTGGCTTCAAATAAGACACATTTATTTTCCTCTAGTTCTGTGGGTTAGGAATCTGTCTGGTCTCATTGAGTAAAAAGGAAGGTGATGGAAGGGGCTGTAGGAGGATCTGCTTTCTTTCTTTTCAAATTTCTAGATGATCTTGCATTTCTAGGTCCCAGGCCTCTTTCTCTTCCAAAGTCACTGATGTCTGTGCAGTTCTCCTATCATCAGCCCTGATGTTAACTGTTCTGCCTCCAGGCTCTGATAATGCTGGATATCTCTGGGTAATCGCTGGTACTAAATTACAAACTCAGCCAATTAAAGACCACACCATGTGCAATCTACCCACAGTCTCCCTTCATATCATCAAAAAGCAAGAGACAACGCATTTTTTTTATTATTATTTTCTTTATTTACATTTCAAATGCTATCCCAAAAGTTCCCTATACCCCCCCCCGCCCCTGCTCCCCTCCCCACCCACTCCCATTACTTGTCCCAGGCCTTGCCTTGTGCTGGGTCATATAAAGTTTGCAAGACCAAGGGGCCTCTATTCCCAGTGATGNNCGATTAGGCCATCTTCTGCTACATATGCAGCTAGAGACACAAACTCAGGGGGTACTGGTTAGTTCATATTGTTGTTTCACCTACAGGGTTGCAGCAACCTTCAGCTCCTTGGGTACTTTCTCTAGCTCCTCCATTGGGGACCCTGTGTTCCATCCAATAGCTGGCTGTGAGCATCCACTTCTGTGTTTGCCTGGCACTGGCGTAGCCTCACAAGAGGCCGCAATATCAGGGTCCCTTCAGCAGAATCTTGCTGGCATGAGCATTAGTATCTAGGTTTGGTGGCTGATGATGGGATGGACTCCCGAATGGGGTAGTCTCTGGATAGTCCATGAGACAACGCATTTTTAAGTGTCCATATTCTGCCTTCCACAGATGGGAAACTGAAGAAACTTGGACAGAACTCTTTGCTCTGATTTTAACTGATGAAATTGAAATTTTGGTCATTTCCTTAAAGTAGGAAGAATAAGTGACATGGGTGGAATGCCTAGCGTTTGTGAGAGTTTGAGCAAGTACTCAGTCTCATGGTAACCCTGACCAAGGACTAAGTCTACCCGAAGAACTCTAGGAAAGAACACTTACCCATGATCCCTCCATGACATGAACATTGCCGTGTTGCCTTAACTGTTCTCTTCTTGTTTACACTTACTTGTGTGATGCCAGTTTCTCCTCGGGGATATCACTGACCTGAGAGGAGTAGTTGTATCTACTTAGTCATCATTGTATCTCCCCCACACTACCATCCAACAGCAGGCACTCAATATTTCTAGACTGCTCTAAGCAAGTCTTTCCAGATAGACTGATGGTTCTACCCTTGTCAATTTCAAATGACTTAACTAGTCACAAAAATCCAAGTGTCCTCATCAACTACAAATCTGGAGAGGATTTCTGTGTCACATGCTTCGGAGCCTCACTCGAGCTTGCCTGATCCATGGTACCACTTTCCTCTTGGCCAGGGCTTCGAGGTTAGACCTGGGCTATCCTAGACACCTTGGTATTTTCCAGATGGTATTGATGTTTATGTCTGATGGCTTAGGTCTCTTGTTATAGGTCAAATATTGTCATAAAAGTTCTTAACTTAAGTGTACAGTATGATATTAACTAAAGATGCAAGATTAAACAGGAGATGGTATAGTTTTCTCAAGAGGTGCTTGTGTCCTTATCTTTCTTTGAGATTTCCAGAATTAACCCATTGGCCCTGAAGTGGCATTTACATTATCTCTGGAGTGGTCAACTCTCCTTAGAAATACCTGTCCCTAGACACACCAGCTGAAATTATCCTAGATGCATGGAGGGTAATGACTCTTGAGTGCCTGGTGGAAGCAACACTTATTGGCAGTCACCAGTTGCTGCATGTTAAATTTCAGCTACAGTACTACAGGGCAGCTAGCCTTGACCTCACAGTTCAGATTACAGTGGACTTGGATTATGTAATGCTGAGCTATCTGTTTCTTCCAGCTGGGGAGCACGTACTCTTGATTCATTGAGGTGCGGGTACATTCTAGGGGCTGCTTTTCAGTCAGGATAGATTCCTGTTCATCTGCTCAGTTCTTTTTGATGCTTGGAAGGAAAATTAAATCACATAGTGGATTTGGATCAGGGACACATTCCAGTGATCACAGGGAATAAATGTCAATCCACCCTCATTGACTTGTCCTATAATTATATAAGAAATGTTAAGAAGTTAAGTAATTTAAGACACAAAAAGTACAACATTCATTTGCTTTTGGGTATTAAGAGGCAGAGGCATTTCTGTATCCATTATCATGACTGTGTGTTGCCTAAAGGAAAGCAACACCTCATCTATATAGGGAGAATGACCACCTCACAACTTCATCCCACTCCCCACAA
The DNA here is from genome assembly GCF_900095145.1 of Mus pahari. Classification (NCBI taxonomy): domain Eukaryota; kingdom Metazoa; phylum Chordata; class Mammalia; order Rodentia; family Muridae; genus Mus; species Mus pahari. The sequence goes on along the minus strand of NC_034611.1, from coordinate 2,652,349 downwards.
CCTGGAAAATTAATGAAATAAAGGGCCAAACATAAAATCAATGCCTATAAAACACTAGAACATTTGCTTATTAAACCTTTAGGAAGATAAAATTGTCAATGGGGCAGCAATGGCAAAGAAAGTTCCTGAAGACTAGAAGATGAATGTGACATAAATCTTTCAAATATGCAGAAGGAAGCATATTTGATTATGTGGGATTATTTAGGGCTGCTTCACCAAAAAGCAATAGCCTTAACCCAAGGTCTTAACCTATACTGGTAAGAAGCACTGTGTACTGATAGGCAAGCTTCAAGGGTGAGAATGCCCAACTAGGAAGAGAAAAAGCACACCAGCCTGAAAGAAATGTAGGAAAGAAGTTATCTCTATAGTGACCAGAAAAACAAACATTGAAGGGGGAAAAGTCAGAAGGAACCCTTTTCTCTATTTGTTCATTCAACAGTGACTCCCTTGGAGAGCATTGATTGAACAGGTGCAGACAGTGTGTGGAGTCTAGACTCACAGCCCTCAGTGAGGCTTCTGAGCACCGATGGAAGACTCAACCAGGAAATAAACAAAAAAGTGTGAAAATAAACAAACAAACAATCAAACAAGAAAGACAAATATAAACAGGACAAGAAATCATGAAAGACTCAAACAAGGAGAAAGTGTGAAAATAAATAAATAAATAAATAAATAAATAAATAAAAAGACAAATATACCCAAGACAAGAAATCATGTCAGAAGTATTTCCTTCCACTGACAACACCACTGTCAATAAGAATTTGGCTCAGAAGGACCTTCCTACTCTCTGCAAATGGGAGTTGAAATTGTTAGCACCTTTTGAAAAGCAATTTGTCAAAGTATTTTAAGAACTCTAAAAATATTCACACTCTTTGACCCAGTTATTATTCTTCTGGGCATATAGTCAAATGAAAGGATTTTATGACTAGGAAAAAAATTCAAAACATCAGAAATGCTCGTTACAAAGAGCAAAACATTGGGAGGGATCTAAAGAAAAAACTATCGTGAAATTATGGTTTCTGTATTTAATGAAATATGACATAGCACTAAAGAACAATTTTAGTGAAAACCATGCTATTAAGCTAATGTTTGCAATTTGAAATTACATATACTTATTCACTAAAATAAGAACTATGTGACTTGGATCTATTTTAAAATACTCCTGAATGAAAACCCTTTTGGAGAAAATGTTTGGACAAGCCACTGTGCTGATGGTGTTATTGTTCCTGATTCATTTTCTCAGCTGAGCGATGGCCACACCCTCCCTCCTTTGGTTCGGGATGTAGCCACTTGACTTTCACAGGCCAGTGGTGTGTGATGAGAGGAGCCATGACCTTCTGTCTAGGCAAAACACCAAGTGCTGTTGCAATAGGATTTCAGCCTCTATTGCTTCTGTGCTGGCCTGTGGGACAAGTATGGCCCACTTAGGGGCTTTTCCAAGCCAGGGTTCAGAAGAACAGAACCATAGATGCAGCACCTGGGCTTACAGTACTGGGGTCAGGATATGAATGTGTGATTGTTAGTTGCTGAGGTTTTATATATAATTGTTCATTATTTCAACAAAGATTAATTCAAAATCATTTTGTTTTAGAATACTGTAGTTTTGGAAATGTCTTTATATGTATTTAATGATTGTCATATATATGTATATATATATATATATATATTTGACAAATTGCTTTTTAAAGGGTGTTAACAATTTTGACTCCTATTCACAGAGAGGAGGAAGATCCTTCTACACCAAATTCTGAATGAAGCTTTGACAATCATATATATATATATGTGTATATATGTGTGTATAAGTGTATGCATATATGTGTGTGTATGTATATGATGCATATGTAAATATATACTCAGACCTTGATGTCAATGAAAATTTACTTACAAATAATGTCTGGAGGACTGTACTTGCTGCCGCAGGGAAACAACCACAGCTTGCCTTTATTAACTCACTCCTCTTTTTCCAATCTTGAACTTTTTAGTTTTCTTAAGAAAAATGAGTGACTACCTTATAGGAATGAAAACTGAGAGTAGCTAATGAAGATCAAGACACAGGAGCTGTTAATAGCTTTCTAAAGTGCATTCATTCCCTTCCTAGTGCATTCAAATTTTTTCCAGTTAGTATCCTCTTCATTTTCTCAGAATAATAGGAACTGGCTTCTCCACTCTTTTCTTACTAAAGAGTGTGATGGCATTATCACATGACAGATATGACAGAAAACAAAACAAAACAAAAACACCTAATATTTAAAGCCCACAAGAGATAGCAGCAAGCAATTATCAAAATGTTCACTGGAAACAATATTTTTTAATTTCACAAATGAAAACAAGAACTCAGCTATAAACTCATATGCCAATGATATATTTAAAATGCTAAAGTGGTGGGCAACCTGAGTGTTGTTCTTTGGCATTGGGAAAATAGTAAGTTCCTTGGCAAGAATAAAAACGTATAATCATTTTATCACAGTTTGATCCAAATCACACTGAAATGCACAGATCTATTCAACAATGAGTCATTTTGTGTTATCAATTGATCTATGTGTATTCTAATAGGTACCAGCTGATGAATATGAGTGACATCTGCTCATGTTTACAGATCTTGACCTCATTGGCTAGGCCATACAGCAAGCAAAACTAGTCATGTTTCTATGCCTGGAGAACAGGAGTGGCTTTGCAAGAATCATTATAAAGAAATACTATAGAGAAGAGTTTCCAATGATCAGTAGATGACGGCTAGAACAATAGGGAACTGTTGAAAAAGACAGTCTACAGTCAGTGATCACAGTCTCAGAAGTGAGGCTGAGCATGTAATTTAGAGACCATTCAGGAGAATCAATGTGCAGACCATGAGGGACTGATAGAACCACAGTAGCAGTCGCTGAAGTACTCAGCAGAGCCTGATCATTCAGCAGAGGCTTAGGAGCGAGTGGAAGAGCTGGGGCCATTAAGAGGAGCAGGGTGCTAACACCAGGATGACAGGCACAGTTAGATGATCAGGCTTGCAAGTCAGTGAATCCCTCTAACTAATGTGACAACTGGGAAATTGTGGTGATAATGCCACCAGAAATGGAGGTCTCTAGGAGGTGGGGAAATGAATGGATGGATTCATAACATGAAACTTCTAGAATCAACCAGACTGACTAGCATGGTCTACAATCATACTTTCCATTATCATGGTGAAATCTGGATCCCAGCAATTTTTTTTCCCATGGGAGAATGCAATCTGTCCTAGGAAATGCCTTATTTGGAACGTTGCTTTCTTCAGGTCTATGGATGCTCAGTGGGAAACTTGCTGTTAGGATTTCAGAGTCTGAGAAACTCTAATTGTCCAGTGTGTCTATCTGGAGCTATAAGACAAAACATTGTCTGTTCACTTGGTTGCAGCCTTCATGAGTGGGGACTCTCAGTGGGGGACTCTGCCATGCAGTTTCCTTCCCACTGTTGTCAATTTCAGAAAGTTTAGAACCACTTATCACTCTGAGTTGCCTATATTTTGAGGCCCCAAAACAGACTACCCCCTGAGGACATGGTCAGTGCAAGAACAAACTTTGTGGATGAGAGCAATTGGCCGTGATTCCCCATTTTGCATGTTCCTATTCACTGACCATCATTGTCTAGACTGCACAGAAAGGAAAACTGTGGCATGCCTCCAGAAATTGGGAAGAGCTCTTCAGGAAGGAAATAGGAAGTATCTTCAATGCAAAGATTCAAGCTCAATCACAAATCCTCAGCTGAAGGACTTCTCGTCCCTTAAATCCAATCATAGAGTTCTGTGAACTTTTCTGATTTGTAAGTAGTAATGTCAATTAAGCTGACCACTAATGAGTTGCTCAAGGTTTGTGTGCACTTTTACACGAAATCCCTAACCTAGTCTCTATGTATAAATTCTTCCAAATTAGTAGTCCTATTATCACTCTCCACGAATCAAGAGTATTCTTTTAACTATCGCCATATTTTAATTATTATAATTGGAAAATAAGTTCCAAGCTAGCCTTGAACTCACAGCAATCTACGTTCTTCCACCTCTCATGTTTTGGAATTAAAAGCTTGTACTACTACTACACCTGAACTCATAAACTTCCCTGTTATCTTCTTCCACGAGACCTGTGCTGTGCCACTGTATTCTTCTCATCAAGTAAATATTCAACAAGTACTTTTTCATTAATCAGTTGAGTGCTTAGTGTGAGTTAGCAAGTTTGTTTAAAGTTTGTGTTCTGTGAGAGTTGCACTTTCTGTGGGGGAAGCTTGCAGGTGATCTTGGTTGGTTTCCACTCTGCCCCACATGGTTGGACATAAAGTACAGAGAACCTTTCCTAGGCTCCTGCTATAGCTATAAAGAGCATCCACACTGAATCAGGATGAGATGTTACTCAGCCTTTCTGTGTCCAATGAACATCACATGTACAAAACAAATGAAGGTAGCAACTCGTGAGATGTTTTAGGGTTTAAAATCCTTGCGAAGGTATCTAGTTACATTATAATTTTTATTACACAATTAATAGCAGTGTAGTCTTTCTAATGACTGGTATCATATATGGAACATCAATACTGCTGTCATAGACTCTGTTGTTTGTCACTGAAAGCATTCTCTACTGACACAAAAAGGAAAAGATGGATGTATATTTAAAGAAGAGAGTCATCCCCCCTCCAAAAGAACCTTTGGTATACATAGAAATAAATGAGAGGCATCTTATGCTAGGAGATCAGAGGCAACACAAAGGGAGACCTCCCATACCCTTCCTGAAGAGACTGAGTCTTCAAGGATTTCTGCTATTTTGGACCCAGATTATAAAATGCCTTGATAAGGCAGCTTGATACACACACCATGTTATGTGCCATCGAAATTCTTCTCATTGTTTATGGTGGTTACAGCCTCCTGAAGCTTTCAACATCCTCATCAAAGCCAGGCCATCACACTGACTTATTAATATTCAAGGAGTACTGTTGCCCTCTCCCCCACAATCAATACAGACTCAAGAAACATGATTCTGTCTGCAGGAAGTTCTTCTTGGAATGTCAGGATGACACAGTGTTAAATGTCAAGGCCTCAGGGTACAGGGTATGGACGTGCAAAGGTTTGGTTGGCTTCATGACCCTGTAGTATCTTTCTTGACCCAGTTATCTACTTCACCATCTACCTCTAATGTCACCCTAGATCTAATTAGTCTTCTCTGATCATAGCTCTAATCTCATGCAGACCCCTCACGTAGAAGTCAAAGTCCCAGGGAAACCCTGGACTCTGCTGCCCTCCCCAGCCCCTTTGTCTACCTGATTTAGGAGAAGCTTACATGTCTCTCCAGTCTGCTCTGTTAGTTCCCCTGGTGCTCTTCCTCGAAGAAAAGAGACTGGCACTTTTGCCAATTCTTTCTCCATCAGAGGTACCACCGCAGCAGCACTCCTTGTTGCAGAATTCTGGTTTAATTCTTTGTCTTTGCCATGGTTTATATTGCCGTGATGGACCACCAGGAACAAAAAGCGAATTAGGAAAGAAGTGGTTTGCTTTCTTTTACATATCATGGTTTATCATTGAAGAAAGACAGGGTAGGAACCTGGAGATAGGGACTGATGCAGAGGCCTGCAGGAGTGCTGCTTACTGGACTGCTTACTCGTGGCCTTCTTAGTTCTCTCTCTCTCTCTCTCTCTCTCTCTCTCTCTCTCTCCCTCCCTCCCTCCCTCCCTATCTCTGTTGTTTTTATGACTACTACTATTTTATTTATTTACTTTACATTCCTCTCACTGCCCTTGTCCTCTTCTCCTCTCCCCTGGGTATTCCCTCCAACCCCATCATAGCACTTCAAGTCTCTGCAGGTCTAGGTGCTTCCTCTCCTATTGAGGCCAGACAAGGCAACCCAGCTAGAAGAACATATGCCATGTACAAGCAACAGCTTTTGGGACTGCTCCCATTCCATTTGTTTGAGACCCACATGAAGACTAAGCTACACATCTGCTACATAAGTACAAGGAGGCCTAGTTCCAATTCATGTATGCTCTTTGGTTGGTGGTTCAGACTCTGAGAGCCCCAAGGATCCAGGTTAGTTGACTCTGAGGTATTCCTGTGGAGTTCCTATCCACTTGGAGGCCACAATCCTTCCTTCAGTTCTTCCATAAGAGTCCCCAAGCTCCATCCACTGTTTGGCTGTGGGTGTCTGCATCTGTCTTAGTTGGTTGCTGGGTGGAGCTCCTCAGAGGAAAACCATGTCCTGTAGCCAGACAGGAACCCCAGTGGAGTGATAGGGACAACAATCCACCCACAAACTTCTCACCTAAAATTTATCCTGTCTTCAAGAAATGCACAGACAGGCAATGGAACAGAAACTGAGGAAATGGCTAATCAATAATCAGCCCAACTTGAGACTCATCTCATGGACAAGCACCAATCTCTAACACTATTAATAATACTGTTGTGCTTGTAGACAGGAACATGGCTGTCCTCAGCTCTCTTTCTTATAGCACCCATGACTACCAGCCTAGGAATGGAATCATGAACACTGGTCTGGTCCCTCTCACATCAGTCATTGATTAAGAAGATGCCCTTCAGACTTGCCTATAGACCTTATGAAGGCAATTTCTCAATTGAAGTTCTGTCCTCTAAGATGTGAGAAGTTGACACTAAACTAGCCCACACACAGTGGTAAAACAATTGACACAATCATCCTATGTCTCTTTAGTTCCCAAAGGCTAAGACTTTAAAACTAGAGCTTAAATAATTAGCAAGAAACATGTCATAATTTTACACTGAATCTGCTGGTGAGCCCCCAATCAAGAAGGTATCATTTTTTTCAGTTTGAGGCTTATTGCACACCAAGTCTTTAGTCCGGGGATGAAAGAATAGCAGTAATGATATCATCTCAGTGTTTTTTCAGGGAGGCTCTGTAGTTTCCATGTCTCTCCCTACCTGTCCCCCGCAGTCCATCACACCAGATAGCTTCTCAGATTTCTTGGGACAAGTAAATCCATCCGACTCAGATCCCCTTCCTTCTTTACAGCTGCATTGCTCATAACTTCATCCTATCTGCGATGTCTATCCGACTCAGTCCTGCATTTTCTCTCAGTCTGACCACCTGTGCTTCCTTGCTGCCCCCAGCTGCCTCCCTCCAAGCCCCACCCTCATCACACCTTCACTTTCTCCAGCATCAGTGTTTCTTCATGATCATCCCTATCTACATATTTGCATATTTTAGGGTATGTCTTCTCCATACAAACCAGATGTTAATACTTGTTTGACCCCAATCCTTTCTCCAACCAGAGAAAACCTAACACCACTCATTACAGCTGTCCATACTGGCTCTCTTCTCATCCTCACCTGCTGTTATCCCTTTGTCATTGAGATACCCAGATTACCTTCCCCAAAACAGGTCTACTTAAAATGCATTCCATTTCCCTCAGGACACACACATGTCTAGTTCCTTCCTTCCTTCCTTCCTTCCTTCCTTCCTTCCTTCCTTCCTTCCTTCCTTCCTTCTTTCCTTCCTTCTCTTTTCTGTGGAGCTGGCTGATTGCTTGTTAGGTCACTAGAATGTATGCTCCTTGTAGATAGGAACTATGTCCAATTTGCCCTCCATGATATCACTAATCCCTGGCATAGAGTTTTGTACATACTAGGGACTCAAAATATCCTGTGATGTCTGACATCATAGAAGAATACAGAAATTAAATGGGACCATTGAAAATGGGAGTTTGTTAAGAATATGGAAAGGAGATTTCAAAAATTAATTGCGTTATTTAGTATTTGGATTGGATTGAGCTATTTTTTCCTTTCCAACAAGTTTTCAGGCAGTCCAGACTGGTCCAGGGTGGCCTCCATCTGCTGATGTTCCTGCTTCCAACGTATCAAGAGATATTTCTTTTGTTATAATGCTGACATTGAAAAGTTATTGTGGGACTAAGCTGATTCCTTTGCATTAGTTTCATGGGGAACACAATGATGTGTATATGTATTTATTTTTTCTTGCACATACCTACAAATCCTTTGTGTTTGAGGCAGCTTTAGGAATTTGAAGTCTATATATAATTTATAGTATTCTAATAGCTTGTGAGGAAGGTACACTTGCTATTTCCCTCTTTTTCCTTAATCTTTGGCCTTATATAAAATCATCTTCTACAGAAAAGACAGACAATAATTTTTATCAAATATATGGCACTGTTGTTTCAAAACTGTACACAAGTCAACTTTATTAGGTTCCATATTAATCATGGCACTTGCAGTGCTTAAGGAACAGTGACATGAGTTCAGATAAGCTTTTAAGATGGTTTGCAGATGCTCCTTAAGACACCGCAGGCTTCTCTCTCCTGTTTTTGTTGCCGTTACCAGTGATAACCACCAGATATTTTTACATAAATCATGGCAATTTCTTTCTTTGAATCTGACCACTTTCCTAGTGTTAACTCTCCAGGTTTGCCAGCATCATTATTTACAGCATCATGTCCCTTTACTGAGAAAGTGTTAGGAGGCAGTGGGCAGTGTAGAGGGACTTCAGTCCTGCCTGTGGTCTGCCAAACCCATCAACAGCTCCCCTCCCCAACTGCAGCTGAACCTCTCTTAGAAGCAGAGATTTCTGTACGGAACAATGAGCGGGAGTGTTTCAAAAGGAAAAGGGCTTTTACAAAATAATGAAAATTGTCCAGTTCTCTGATTAATGTAAGGCAGGAGACAGTTCTCTCTGCCCATCCCTCTTTGGAGGAGTGACACATGGTTAGTCTCACAATGAAAGAACATCCCCAAAGCCAATGCTCCTCTGAAATGAGACTACCCAGTCCCCTCCCAAGGTATTAACTACTCTTAACTCTTCTTGTTTCTGAAAAAGTGTCAAACAATTTGAATTCTTGTGGTTTTAAAAAAATAACTGAGCAGGTAGAAAAGATTTTTAAAAATCAAGTTGGAAAGGAAATTACATGTGTTAAGCGCATCTTGACTTTTGTGGTTTGTGTGTGTGTTTGTGTTTTTGTCATCTGTCTAATTCTCTTATTTAAAATGTTCTTCTCTCCTCCAAAAGGAGCCAGTCAGTAAATTATTCCTATCTTCCACCCCCATTCCCCTGCTGAGCCGAGGCAGTGCTCCCCTGCTGAGCTGAAGCAGTGCTCCTCTGCTGAGCCTAAGCAGTGCTCCCCTGCTGAGCTGAGGCAGTGTTACCACTGTGGCTGACCTTTTTCAGGGGGCCAAAGTTATTAAAGGACAATGTCTCCCAGGAAAGCAGAACTTTGACTGAATTACTGCATGTTCCTTTACTTGGATTCAGTTTCATTATGTTGCTCCAGTGGTCTTAGCCTTGAGAAATCTTCTGAGTGTGTCAGCTTATTACAACTCTTTAAAATGAAGCCAACTTATATCCAAAGAACTATTCCTCTCTAATCCTTTCAGAGAATCTCAGAAAAGTCAGAAATGGTGAAACCAGTGCCTTCTATTATGTAAGAATTCTAAACAAAGGGACTTTAAATGTTGGTTTTAAAAAGAATTTATTAAAAGATTATTCTTTTCTTCAAATAGGAAGATTTGCCTATATGATAATTACAGTAACTTTAAACATCCAGTTCTGATGTGTGTGTGTCCTTGAACTACTAATGTACCAATAGCTTTAATATGTAAGTGATAAATTACTGGCTTCACTATTCTTTGGAGCTGGCAATCCTAAAATTAAATATGGTCTGTCAATACAATGCATTATGTTAACAATATGAAAAGCCATCAGAGCCCTCAATGTCAAGGTATCCTCTCTGTGGAGATAAGGGTTGTGTGGTCGCATAAAAATCGACACCTTTTAAAATAGTTTTGGCCACATTAGTTTAATTTACCACTATTAGTTTTGTGTTACAGTTCAAAGACTTGACATACAAGAAATGCAGTTTTATGCTTATATTTAGTGCTAACAGCCTGGGGTATGTGTGTGTGTGTGTGTGTGTGTGTGTGTGTGTGTGTGTGTGTGCGTGTGCGTGTGCGTGTGCGTGTGCGTGTGCGTGTGCGTGTGTGTGTNGTGTGTGTGTGTGTGTGTGTGTGTGTGTGTGTGTGTGTTCTAAAGGTAATTGAACTCTGAGTGCTTTATTTTAAGCCTACCCTGAACTGCTGATGTGAGAAACCCACATCAATAGAGTTAGCATCAGCTAACCTATTCTTGAGTCCTATTATCACCATAAACTTTAAGTAATAAACAAAGCAAAACAAACAAACAAACAAAAACTCCACACATATATATATTCTGAACTCTCTAGCCAGGACATTTAGCTCTTATACATGTGGAAATGCTGGCAGACTTCTCAGTATAGTATATCTGCAGAAATAATGTTAGAATGACACTGCCTTTTGGTATTTTGTGGTAATTTCTGCTTGTAATTTGGATAACACGGTGACATTTCATGCCTCTAGTGTCCAGCATTCATTCCAAAGTTGCAAAAAGCTCAATTTTAGCTGCCATTCTGTCTTATGAAATCTCATGAACACTATTGTGTGTCAGTCTATGCTCTAAAGGTGGCCACAGGGACTCCATAGTACCACTTCAGTTGTGGGGTCAGTATGCACACAGCCTTTCTGATGTGTGTTGTACCTTACATTTTTCCATCATTGACCTTTCTTGATTCACAGGTAAACTCCAACTTAGATTTAAGATACTTGTCACGGTTATGACCATTTAAAAAGAAACGTTTATTCTCATATATCATTTGTTTCTGTTCTAAATGCAAATATTGTTTAAGAAGATCATTTTTTTTATTTTTTGTTTGTTCATTCACTATTAGGGGTATAGTCCACATCATACAAGATAAGAATGACATAGTAATTTAAAAATGTATTCCCAGTTATTCAAGAATAAGTTGGAATAAATAGGTTACTAATAATGGTGAAAAAAAGTGACATCCTATTTTCTCAGATGATCCAATCCCTTGTTAGGGATGGAAGTCACTACTGTGCTATGAAGACAGCACTTTGTAGTGCCCTTAGTGGTAGGGATCCGTGGCCTCCTGCCTGAAACCATGGGAAGGTGCCACAGTATAAAAGCTTTTTAGGTTGGTATTTTTATTTCTCTGGAAAAACACAATATCTATGACAATTTAACAGTTGAGTGTCAGAAACTGATATTTATTTACCCAGCACACCTGTGAGCACATATCTGGGAGTTGATATCAGCATACAGTAAGGCTAGTAAATGTTCAGTTTTGTAAAAATACCTAAGTGTTTTCCAAAGTTCTTTCCACTTTGTACTTCTTCGGCAGAGTATAAAGACGTCAGATTATGCCACATAGTCATGAACATTTGGCATTTCTTACGTGTCAATTATGTAAATTTTGTTGTGTGTAAATCCCCAAAGATGCTGTGATTCAAACATATAGCTTCGCATTTGACCTTTTACAGAAATGGAAACTATGCTTAGGTAAGAGAAGAGCATTGTGTTGAGCTCTACATTAGCATCACTTTGCCCTTACAAAGCAGGTTTAGTCCTTTAATCCCAGCATTCTGGAGGCAGAGGCAGGAATATCACTGTGAATTTGAGGCCAGCATGGTTTACAGAGTGAGTTACAGAACAGCCAGGAGTACACAGAGAAACCCTTTCTCAAAAAGGGGTCATGTGTGGAATTTAGGCCCAGAGATATTCATAGAGGGACCATGACTTTTGGACCTGAAGGTGGAGATTAAGGTTGTGTATGTAAAATCCAAGCAACACTAAAGATTTATGGAAAAATAGGAAAAGCTCGTGTAATCTCCCACAGGCCTCAGAAAGAACAACTCCTGCTGAGACTTGTCCGTCCCCCCCCAGCCTCCAGCTCCCAGAACTTTGTGATAGCAAGTTTCTGTTGTTCAAACTTCAGCATTTGTGATACTCTGCTATTTCAGTCCTAGGAAACTCACACAAAGTTACCAGTATTCTAGCTTTTTCCATTTCAGTGTGCATAATTGCATTCTGCAGTTTTAATTTTTACCCAGTGATTGACACCACTGAGCATTTGTGATCTGCCTGTTGATCATACCTTCGTTTTGCAGTTTTAGTGGACTATGTGTGTGACTTTTTCTTACTTGAGCTAGAGACGGACTTAAAGTATGCCCTAAGTACAAGCACTTAGAAGCATCTCCTGCATGCATATGGCTGAGCTTTTCCTTGTTTTTCATTGTTAGAGGCATAGGACAAGTTGGAGCAATGATCATTTGAAATTATGTTTACAATTTTTATATACAATTCTCCCTTCCCAATGAGTCCCCTCCCCTTAACCAAAAGAACTGTTTTTATGAAATTAAGAAAAGTAATGGTGTCACATAGCAAAAATGCCCAGAAGTACAGCTCTAAATGTAATTCTTCTCCGTTCTGAAAGCTGGAAGTTCAAGATCAAGGTATTGCAGCTTCAGTGTCTGTTGAGAACACAGTTGATAATTCCAAGATTGCTCCTTGTAATTGCCTTCTCTGGAGGGCAGTGCCTGAGTCTTAATCTAACAGAACGAAAGAGAAAAAAATGCCTTGCTGGTTCCCTTGAGCCCTTTTGTGAGGTGTCTGCTGTCATTTATGTCTGCTGCATAATCTCATGTGTTGAATGCTTGGTTCCAGTTGATGGTTCTGTTTCCAGGGGTTCTTAGAACTTAAAAGGAGGCCCCTATTAGAAGAGGCAAGCGCTGGGAGTGAGCCTCTGAAGGTACTGCCTAGTCATCATTCCCTTCTTTGTCCCTACTTCCTGCCTGTCCTAAGGTTAATAACCTCTCCCTAGACATGTTTCTCTTACCATGATGTTGTTCACATCAGACCCAGAAATTCAAAATCCAGTGGGCATGGACTGAGCCCTCTAAGGCTGTGTGTGAGCCATGATAATCCTCCTGCCTCTAGTTTTTTTTCTGTCTGGTATTTCAGTCAGAGCCATGCAAAAGTAAGTAATGCAGCATCTAATCCTACTTGTAAGAGTGAAGCTTTCATAATCTGATCAGTTCTCCCAACATTTCAACTCTAGCTTATCACATTAGCCCTTAGTTTCTATATGTGGGTATTAGAGGGGACACAGTCATTCATTCATATTACACTGTGTTAACTTACAGTTTAAAAACTCCTCTTGTTTAATTTCTTCTAACTCTGGTATTTTAGCTTCTGAAAAACACTGAAATTTTGAACAAGAAAAACTAGAATATTGTAGAAGAATAAAAGATAAAACAGCCATGAGAATAGAAGTTAAAACAAGGGAGAGAGAAAGAACTTAACACAAAGAACTTGAGTAAGAATGCCAGAAGTCGGCTTTCTCTCAGTGACCCACAGTTGATCTTTAGGAGGCATAGAAATTTTATCTCAGAATTATTCTGTGAAAGATTTAAGTGTGAATCTAGCATAACAGCTAGACACTGATGACGGGTTTGTATTAGTGGTATTGCTATTATTGTCAGTCAATCATGGGACATGGATAGAGAGCTGAATAACCTCAGGCTGAATCACCCCTCCACTCCCAACCAATCATCTTTCCTCTTCAACTAATGATTGTTGGTAAATCCAGAGAGAACCTGAGATCTGCAGCACTCACCATTTAAATGCTAAAAAATATTCCCACCATGCCTGGGCCATTTTGAACAGATAATGTGATATCACTGGATACAGAATTGGAAGGAGACACATATAATCTGGTCAGCCACGCCTGTATGTTTGGACCCCTGTATGCCTCTGTCTCCACCTCAGTCTGTGGAGGTTGCTGTTATGTTTGGATAGTACAAGTCTTTTGTGATTGGTCCTCATCTTGTTACCAGATTGACAACACCTCTCACATCTATCCAGTTCCCATGCACAATGGCTAAAATGTTACATGGTCACATTCCTTTCTAACTCCTCAGAATAATATGTGCTATTCTTCCCGCAGATCCTCAACCATGTCCCTGATTGTCTTCCCCCATACTTTTTAAAACATCAGTTCTGTTGGAAAGAGAATTTTTCTTTATTATATGCTTTTAAAAAAGAAGATTTATTTATTTTATGTATGTGAGTACACTGTACCTGATTTCAGACACACCAGAAGAGGGCATCAGATCCCATTGCAGATGGTTGTGAGCCACCAGGGGTTGCTGAGAATTGAACTCAGGACCTCTGGAAGAGCAGGTAGTGCTTTTAACTGCTGAACTATCTCATTGCTATATTCTTAAACAATAAACTTTCCCAACAAATTTTCTCCATCGCACAACCTTAGTGTAATTGCTTGGTGATTTATATTTCCATACATCATTTAAATACTCCAAGATCAGGGACTGTATCTTTTTTTTTCTATCATATTTAAACTAGACTTGGAAAGAGTAGTTATTCAGTAAACAGCTAAATGAGTAAATGAATCAACATATTCCTGAAGTTGTGGCTTATGTCTATTGTATCTTGTGTTCCAAATAAGCTTGTTGGGTTCATCTACTATTCACTGGTTGCTTAATGTGTGTTACCCCATGTCAGGTAATATTTACATAGTTGTAAAAATTGAGGAAAAATGTGATATTCACTAATTAGTTCTTTTAAAAATTATTTTTGAGAGTCTACAATACATATTTTGTTTTAGGGAACTAGAATTCTGGCTCTTTGGAATTATAATAAACCCAAAATTCTTGGTATAAGATTTGCCACAATCTCTTTAAATAATTATAGATCATATTGTATGTTTATGAAATAGGTGAGAATCAATAATAATCCAAAAATATGTGTCCTCAATTCTCCTATCATTATAAGTTCCAGGAAATAAATATTTTCTTTTCTTTCTGGTTTGTGGTTAACTATAGGGTTTGGTGGTCTCTTTCTTTAATTTCTGGGAAACAATGGTTTGTTCAGTTTAGCGAAGATCTTTACAAATTTTTGTGATAACAAATCCTAAGCACAGATGGCCTGAAAAACAAAGGCGATGAATGTCGAGAGTTTAATAGAAGACACTGAAATTGCTAAGAGAGGGATTTGTGTTTGGTGCCAGTTGTAGCCCAGAATCAAATACAGGGACATTTAACAACCCATTGTGTGGCTCCATCCCACCTGACTGCTGTCTGCAGCAGCCTTAGTCAGTGAAGTTGGCTAGAACTTTTGTATCTTCTTACTTTGGAATATGAAAAAGAAAGAGAGAGAGAGAGAGAGAGAGAGAGAGAGAGAGAGAGAGAGAGAGAGAGAGAGAGAGAAAACTGGTCCAAATGCTTAAACATTCCTGTGGGCATACAAAACCTATCAATTACCAGATGGAAACAAAGGACAAAGGAAACTAGATAGTAAAAGGCACAAACCCCTGCTCCTCTAACTCTGTGGTGTTGTCTCCAATCAATATGGAGGGGATAAGAATGAGCGTGAAGGGAGCCGTGTGGCTGGGACTCAGGGGTCATTTTCTGAGTTTCTTCTCTCCTTTTGTTCATATAAGATGGGCAGGTAAATGAACATTATGCAAGTGAAGTCAGATCTAAGGATACAATCACTGAGAGAAAATGCTTCCGGCAAAGGATGTTAATATGTTTATAACATTCTATGAACTATTTTACCATGTTGACTTTCTTTTAAACACACACCCATACATATATATGACACATACATATTTATTTTTATATACAGACATACACACACACATATATATGGGACACACACATGTATGTGTGTATGTATAATATATATGTATATATATGTATATATGTGTATATATATGTATATGTGTATATGTGTGTACATATATTATATATGTATATATGTATATGTGTATATGTGCATAAATATATTATATATGTATATATGTGTGTATATGTGCATATATATTATATATGTATATATATGGGACACACACACATGTGTGTGTATATATATATATATATATATATATATATGATAATATATGGGACACACACACACACACATATATATATATATATATATATATATATACACACACACATGGGACACACGCTGCCACCAGAGCCTGCTGCAGTGGCCACCCGCTGCCCCAGATAGCCAGGAAAACCAAGCTATAGAGAGTATGTGTGGGTGGTAAGGGCAGCTCATGCTGTAAAGCTGCCCGACGCCCCCAGCCGGCCTTGGAGGCTGCACTCCATTGGGCTGACCGCAACCAAGGCCCCAGATAACTATGAAAACCAAGCCTATAGAGAGCACGTGTGCCTGCCAATGATAAGGAAAGCCCATGAAGTAATGTATGAAATACTCTAGTTGTTATTGGCTGAATTTAGTTTAAAAACCTTCGATCTGGCATGGCAACTCACTCAATTCCCCGTGTCCAACAGAGAAAGGTGCCGAGAGACAATTCACTCAGACTCCACGCCCACGCCTGCGGCTTAGATGACAAGCCTGCACAGCCGAGGTCTAGCTCCAGGGGATCCGAAAGCAGGAAAGGGAGTCGCAGATTACACTGAGCCAGGTTAGCCAGCCAGACCAGAAGGTTAGTGTGTAAGTGAACATGTGTGGGCCCATTTCACCATTTATTTTCCTATTACTATTTATGAATAAATAAACTGTTAGAACGTCTCCTCTGAGTTCCAGGATTTGCTTCCCGCCTCTCTCTTTAACCCCGATTCACAATTTGCGACAGTTATATTCTTAAATAATAAAATTTCCCAGCACATTTTCTTCATCACAAAATCCCAAAATATTCAGTGGATGTTTTGATCTTATTAAACCTGAAACATAATAGTAAAACCCATAACAAAAGTAAAAACTCATCACAGAGAACTTGAGTGTGACTTCTGTGCATTGTCCAAAACTGTAAGTGTGTAAGGCATAAAACTAGTGAATAATATCAGACGGAAATGTAGCTTTCTGCACCTTGAAAATGTATTTGTCCAATTCTACAAGCCAAGGTCAAGAGCCATGAGTACCTGATTCAGGTTCTCACTGCACTGCACTGCTCTGCACTGCTCTGCTCTGCACTGGCCACCACTCTGCTCAGTTCTGCACTGCACTGCACTGCTCTGCATTGCACTGCTCTGTACTGCCCACTGCTCCGCACTGCCCACTGCTCTGCATTGCCCTGCTCTGCACTGGCCACTGCACTGCACTGCACTGCTGTGCTCTGTACTGCTCTGCTCCACACTGCACTACCCACTGTTCTGCTCTGCACTGCTCTGCTCTGCAGTGCTCTGTGCTGCTCTGCACTGCACTGCTCCACACTGCCCACTGCTCTGCACTATTCTGCACTGCTCTGCACTGGCCACTGCACTGCTGTGCTCTGCACTGCACTGCTCTGCTCTGCTCTGCTCTGCTCTGCTCAGCTCTGCTCTGCTCTGCTCTGCACTGCTCTGCTCTGCTCTACATTGCTCTGTACTGGCCACTGCTAAGGAACTGATGGAGCAGGCACTTGCTCTCAAGAGCCAGGTATAAAATGATCTAGGTCCCGGAAGCAGTGACTGCAACTGAAAGAGAACACTCTCATCCTTGGTTTGTAACTTAGTTTATTATTATTATTATTATTATTATTATTATTATTATTATTATTATTATTATTATTTTGCTTGTTCTCAGTCCTAGATGCAACTTGGCGAATGCTCTGTCTCATTTTGTAAGAAAGGAAATCTCTATCTACTCAGCTATTAAAGCCAACAGCATAGAACATTCTGGTGGAAATGTTGTCTTATTTTTTTAAAAAAATAAAAGAAAAAGGCAATTCATTTGGTCAAAACCCTAACCAAAATACAGACAGACCTACTACAGGGCATTTGCATATTAACATCTGCTGAGAATACTGAAAGATGATTTCCAGGTTTTTGTTGGTGGTGTTTTGTTATTGTTGTTGTTGGTGGTGTTTGGTTGGTTGATTTGTTTGGTTTTGTGAGAGTTTCTTCGGGTAGCCTTAGCTGTCCTGGAACTCACTCTGTGGACTAGTCTGTCCTGTCTTTCCCTCCCAAGTGTTGGTGCTGGCATCAGAAGCAAGCTTCCAAATTCAGTGATGATGTCACCCATAGGTGACAGGGACCTGAGCATCTGTTGTCATGGCAACTGTCATACATTCACCTGCCCACCCTCACCAGCAGTACCTGCAGTTACATCACAGTTTAAGTAAAAGGCAGAGCCCTCTGACCGTCTCTCTCTTTTCTTCTTCCTTACCCTCTTTTGCCCTGCCCCTCTCTGCAATAAAATTCTCTCCCATGGACCTGTGCTGGCCTAGCTTGATTTGTCCAGACAAGCTGACATTCTAACTCAACAGTTGGGACTAAAGGTGTGAGCCATTATCACTAAGCTAACTTTTAGGTTTTTTAATTCTTTTTTCAGACATTCACTCAGATAATTGGACTATAGTGAACTAACTCAGTGCAGATGTCTGGCTTCCTGATTAAACCCAGAGCACAGTGAGACTGATACCTTAAAATAGAAATATTGCACACACATACGCACACACACACACACACACACACACACACACACACACACGTACCTCACTAATGCCCTAGGAATTTCTTATTCCAAGTAAGCTGGCAATCAAAACAGATCGCCCCAGATGAAGGCCTGCCATCCTGCTTAGTGCTATATAGTAAGATCTCAGTATGTGGTAGATGGGTAATGACAAAAAAACAAAACAAAAAAAAAAACAAAAAAAAAACAAAAGACAAACCTTCACAATGCTGAAACTAATGATCATTTATTGAAGGCTGATAGAAGTTTCTTGACTTCTCATTAGGGTTCAGCCCATTTTCTTTTTTGGTTGTCCATCAGTCCTGTTCCATCTTACATAACTTAATTAAGGCTATGTAAGAATCACTTTTAAAGTTAGAGACTCCAGTGCTCCTCAATGCAGCACTATTAGCATGTATTTAGATACCTTGTGTACTGTTGGCTTTGGGGATCCTGAAGCCACACTCGGGTGTTTCCTATGTTGCTTTCTCTCTTTCTGCTATTCCATCCACCCCCTTCCCTTAAGTCATCTGCTTGCATGCTAAACAGCCAGAACCACCTTCTTCTCCCTCTTCTTCTCCTTCCTCTCCTTCTTCTCCTTCTCCTTTTTCCTCTTCTTCTTCCTCCTTCCCCTACTCTTTCTCACCCTCTTCCTCTTTTTCCTCCTCTTCCTCTTCCTCCTCCTCTTCCTCTTCTTCGTGTGTTTCATGTAGTCCGTGTTAGCTTTACACTCCCTATGCATCTGAGAATGTCCTTGAACTTCTGATGCTTATATCTCTATATCCAGTGTGCTGGGATAGGAGACATGTGCCACTGTGCCCAGTTTGTATGGTAATAGAGATCAGACTCATGTTATTTTGCATGCTACACAAGCATTCTACCAACTTAGGTGTATTCCTAGTACAACTTTTGTTAATGAATTTCAACTTTACTTCATAAAATAAAGAAACTTTCAGGTCAGTATAGACAAGTAGTAGACCTCCTTTTATTGTGGTAGCCAAAAAATTTGCCTCGGATATTTACATACTTTCTTTAGACATAGACATTTAAGAATCATAAGAAGCAGCAAGTATAGAAGCACACATAATTCTAAAATTTTAGAACTTTATTTCAAATAAATAATTCTAAAACTTTGGAGGCAGAGGTAGAAAAGTAAAGAGTTCTAAATCATTATCAGTCACATAGTGAGTTTGAGGCCAGCTTAGGCTACATGACACTTATCCCCAGAGTTTAGTGAGAGAAAATGAATCCTAGAGAGGACACATTATCTTCTGAACTCTCCATTTACTAAGCTCATATTAAGCTAGGAGAGGAAATGGCTAATCTAGAATCATAGAGGCTTAAAAATCTATGTGACACATCTGATATTAACAGTAGTAACAACAAATTGACAGATTAGTTGACTGCCATCTTAGCAGCAAAGGTGTTAAAAATTAAAGATAACTAGGAAAAATTTTGCAAACAAACCAAAGCCATGCTAGGTAAATGAAGCATGCAATCACTTTCCACATAGTGAAGGCCCTGCTTTAGAAGGATTTGAGATAGCCCGACATGCCAGAGATCTTGGATCTCGGGAGGGTGAGACTGGGCAAGAGAGAGGAATTCTACAGAAAACCAAAG
The DNA here is from genome assembly GCF_900095145.1 of Mus pahari. Lineage (NCBI taxonomy): Eukaryota > Metazoa > Chordata > Mammalia > Rodentia > Muridae > Mus > Mus pahari. The sequence continues at coordinate 2,632,448 of NC_034611.1, read as the reverse complement.
ATGGTATCTTTCCTCAACATTTGGTCTACATTTTTCCTTGGTAACTATGAAAAAGAATCTTTTAAGCCTGGGTCTAAGAACTAGGCAGATGTTGGAAGAATTCAAATAGAAAATCTATAATTGCCTTTTTCTCTGGATGCAAGGCCAGTTATTTTAGTAACTTGATATATACACCCCAAGACACATCTCCAGAATTTTTTTCTTTTCTTTTTTGAGACAAGATATCATGTGTCTCAGGCTGTCTTGAAACTCACTATCTAGCATAGAAACATTTTTTTTAATGTTTTTACCTCCTTTCTCCATGTGCTAGGATTATATGCATGCACCAACATATTCATTTCATGAGGTATTAGAGACTGAATCCAGGCATTTATGAATCTTAGCGGAGCACTTTAGCAATGAAGCTACATCCCTAGGCCCCAAGATCTTCAGGACTTCTGTGATGGCTATTCCCACTTGTAAACCTGGCTTTATCTGGAATGAATTCCAATCTAAGAATGAAGGGCACACCTATGATCCAGATCCTGTAGCTGGAAGAGATGGGCTTTTGATCCAGACCTTGACATAGGATGACACGTGCTTTTGATTCACATCTCAATGCATAGTGGCCATGAAAAGCTTAGGCCCAGGCAAGGTGGTACATGCTTTTAATCCCAGGAGACAGAGACAAACAAAACTCTGAGTCCAAAGCAAACTTTACACAGAGCAAGTTCCAAGTAAAGAACAGCAAGGTCCATGCGTGGTGGTACACTACTTTATTCTGGACCATACCTTCTGCTGTAGGCCTACATAAGGGCAATAGAAGAAGGAAAGCTCCCTTCTTCTTCATTCACTTGCTTGCACTTACTTGCTAGCACATCTATTGGAGCCTACTTCTTCAGGATTCCAGCTTATACAGAAGACCAGCTGAAGGGTGGCCTGCAGAAGCAACACAGCTACTGGTATAGACTCCGTTTCTGGCTACAGACATCCAGCACTTTTCCTGCCAGAGGAGAGGTGTCCACCCGGAGGGTTCTCACTGCCTGAGCTGGTAAGAGAGCCATCTTTGCTCCAGTGAGTTGACAGGGAGAGGGCTGTCTGCAGAAGCAACACAGCTTCTGGGAAAGATCCCATTTCTGGCTCCAAACATACAGGCACCTTCCCCTCCAGAGGAGAGGTGTCTGCCCGGAAGGGCGCTCACTGCCTGAGCTGGTAAGGGAGCCATCTTTGCTCCGGTTTGCCTAGGCTCCAGTCTGCACTGGTGAGAGTGTGAACCTCAGAAGCTACACAGCTTTGGGACAGACAGAAGCAACCTAGCTTCTGGGACAGACGCTGTTTCAGGCTCCACACATTTGTACACCTTCCTCCCAGGAGGAAAGGTGGCCACCTGTGAGGGCTCTGTTGGCCAGAGCAGATGAGGCAGTCATATTGTGTCCAGAGTCCCTCGGTGTCTAGTCTGTGCAGGTGAGTGTGTAAA
>NC_034611.1:2614169-2630981 GCF_900095145.1 Mus pahari | reverse complement strand
GGCTTGCCTCCACTGGCTTGCTCAGTCCACTCTCTTATAGAACCCAAGACTGCCAGCCCAGAGATGGCACCACCCACAAGGGGCCCTCCACACTTGATCACTAATTGAGAAAATGCTTTACAGCTGGATCTCATGGAGGCATTCCCCCAACTGAAGCTCCTTTCTCTGTGATAACTCCAGCTGTGTCAAGTTGACACAAACCTATCCAGTACAGGTGGGTAGGGGAGCAGGGGCGGGGGGGGGGGAGGGTATAGGGAACTTTTGGGATAGCATTTGAAATGTAAATAAAGAAAATATCTAATAAAAATTTGGGGAAAAAAAAAAGAAGAAGACCAGCTGAAACACCCTGCCACATAGGATTGGACTAGATCCTTGGACTTCCCATTCATAGATGTCCATTTTTAGGTTAATTGGACTGCAGACTTTACGTCATTCCATGTATATTCCAAGTCTTAAAGAGATATTCCACAAGTTCTGTGACTCTAGAGAACCATGACTAATACAACTTGTATTGTTTGAGAAGTTAAAGGAAATGCCAGGCAAGAAGGTGCTTGCTTGTAGGGAGGGCAGTGACATGTGTAAATGCACACAAACCATTACTGGGAGCTAACATTACCTTTAATATTCACCCCACATTCTCACCCTTACTCATCCACCATCATAGGGTTTAAGTTTATGACCAAACCTCACATTCCTTGTATGCAATCTTTGAGTTAAAGCACTCCAAGGTGTCACTTACTCAAAGCTATTTTGTTTTAACCTTTCTGAGACTTTCTTGCTTAAGTTAGCAGAGGTAAATATGCAAAGCCTAAAGTAAACAGTGTCAAAAGCCCTTGGATGCATGTATTAAGGTCCTGCAATATCCAGTAAGGAAAGGTAAGACTTTTGAATCCAAGCTATACAGTCTCATTTGTCCACTGACTCCCCTCCCCACCTCTACGACATTAAAGCACATCTCCAAGTTAATTATCACACCCAAAAGTGAAGAGCAAACTCAAGTTGAAAGAAAATGGGTCTACTATATCAAAACTTGGCTCTCAGAGTATAGTCTCATCATGAGAGGTAAGAAAAATATTAAAAATTCCTTTATGTATTTTTCTTTTTATTTATTGTTTTCACATCCTGACATCAGCCTCTCCTCCCTCCACTCCTCCCAGCTCTTCCTGACCTCCTTCTCCCTGAGACTTATTCTCCTGGCGTCCTTGACTCCTTTGGTTTCTACAATCCCTCATTGCCTTGTCTGTAGGGTTTCCTGGGCTTGTCTGATGTTTATCTTTGAGTCTGCATCTGCTCCGTCTGATGTTTATCTTTGAGTCTGCATCTGCTCCATCTGATGTTTATCTTTGAGTCTGCATCTGTCCATCAGCTGTCAGAGGAAGCCTGTCGGGTGGTGATTGGGCTAAGCCTGTAATTTATGAATTCTCTCTCTCTTTCTCTGTTCCAGTCAAATTTGGTGCCACCCTAGATCTCTAAGCCATCCAGCTTTCAGTTTCTGGACATCCAGGTAGATCTGGGACATGGGTTTCCTATCCTGGTATGGGCTTCAAGTTACACATGTCATTAGTTGGCCACTCCTACAAGCTCTGAGCCAACATTGCCCCAGCACATCTTGCAGGCAGGACAGATTGTAGGTAAGTTTGTGGCTGGGTTAGTGTCCCAGTTCCTCCACTAGAAGCCTTGCCTGTTACAAAAGATTGCCAGTTGGGCTCCATAGCCTCCATTACCAGGTGTCCTCCATAGGGTCATCCTTAGAGGTTTCAGGAAGTTTCTACTGCACTAGGTTTCCACATCACCTCCCAAATGCCACGCAATTACATTTTTCTCCCACATACTTTCTCCCTTTGTTCCTCCCTCATCTGCCTGATACTTCCTATTTCTATTCCTACTGATCCTCACTCCATCCATAAAATCTATACTGTTTTCCCTTCCCAGATACATCATATTAGATCCTCCTTGTCACTTAGCCTCTCTGGGTCTGTGTAGTAGCATGATTATCCTTTACAGCTAATATCCACTTATAGCTGAGTACATATCATGTTTGTCTTTCTGGGTCTGGGTTATCTCACTCAGAATGATATTCTCTAGTTTCATCCATTTGCCTGCAAATTTCATGATGCCATTAGTTTTAACAGTTGAGTAATACCCCACTGTGTCAATGTGCCACATGTAGTTCTATACCTTGTTCTGAAAGCAACCAGGAAAGATTGTTTTCAGTCAGCTAGGAAGAGCGTCTCAAAACTCACCCCTACAGTGGCACACTTCCTCCATCAAGGTTGCATCAACAAGGATACACTTTCTAACTGTGCTAATCCCTAGGCAAAACATATTTAAACATTATTAAAGTTTAAATCATGTATTGGACCTCACACATTGAAAGTGGGAAATTGAAATACCACATTCTTATTCAAAGATAGGCCATCCAAACAAAAACTAAACAAATACAGTAGCTAACAGACATTATAAAGCAAATAAACTGAACAGATACCTTCAGAACATTTTACCCAAATACAGAAGAATACACCTTCTTCACAGCACCTAAGGGGATATTTTTCAAAATTAATCACAAAGTCTCAACAGATACAAGAAAATTAAAAACAAACAAATACCCTACATCCTTTCAGAGCCCCATGGATCTAAGCTGTATTTCAACAACAGAAAGCTGACACTCACAGAAGCTAAACAACGGAATGGCTACTGGGTCAAGAGAGCAATAAAAAAGAAATTAGAGACTTCCTAGAATTCAATGCATATGAATTTATGCCATACTCAAACTTATGGAACACAATGAAAGTAGTTCTAAGATGAAAGTTCATAGCACTAAGTACCTTTATAAAGAAATCAGTGAGATCTCATACTAGCAACTCAACAGCGCACCCGAAAGCTCTAGAACACAAAGAAGCAAACACACCCAGGAGGAGTAGAGAGCAGGAAATAATCAAACTTGGGGCTCAAATCAATACATTAGAAACAAAGAAAACAACACAAAAAGGTTTCCATTTTCAGGTCTTGAACAGTTTTATTCGTTTCTTTCAAGTGCTTTGTTTTCCTGTTTTTCTTGGCTTTCTGTAAGGGATTTAATTACCCCTCCCCACTTTTGTTTCTCTCTTTCTCAATTTCTTTAAGGGATCTAGCCACTTCCTATTTAAGGGTCTCTGTCATCTTCATAAAGTTGATTTTAAGTGTTTGGATGTTGGTTGTGCTTCAGCTGTGTTAGAATATTTGAGGCTTGCTGTAGTAGGGTAACTGGGCTCAGGTAGTAGCCTATGACCCTGGCTGCTGTTAACTGTGTTTATACAGTGACATTTAAGCATCTAAGTTTGAGATGGTTATAAGTCTAGGTGCTAATTTCTGGGGTTGTCTCTGTTGGATGGGTGTTTTGTTTCCTGGGTTCTGTTTTGTCTCTGGTCTTCTGGCCTGTGTGACCTGTGGTCCTGCAGGGGGGTTCCACCTGAGTTGGTGGCTTTGACGAGGCAAAGAGGAGGAAAGTAGGAACTGGGGATAGTGTGAGGTTGGCACTGAGTGAGTACACACGGTTTGTGAGTGGGTGGCTACTTGGAGTTCTGCTGGCCAGCATGGCCTCTGGCCTAACAGGGAATCTCCATAATTTTGGGGGGCTAGGATATAACAACAAGAAAGGGAGGAGATTGGGGATAGCGTGTTCTGTGGTATAAAGAGCGTGAAGGAGGTCTGTGGGTAGGTAGCCTATATTGTCTTCTGGCAGGCATGGCCAGTGATTGGGCAGGGGATGTGTTTGAGAGGGAACCAAAAATCTCTATTTCTCAAACTTTTTTGTCTATGTCATTTGAGAAACAATGATGGCTAACATTCACAGAGAAACTTCTTTACACTTGAGATAATACTACCTGGTTTGCATATGAACTGAATTTAAATCTTACACCTACAGTAAGTATTTCCTATTTTTATTATAGATAAATTTATCTCTCTGCGTAACATTTGAAGGTCAGTCACTTTCTGGTTTTCTCACCACCAACCTTGGAGTCATATCACTGCCTAGAACTAGATAAAGAACCAAGAAAATAAGATGTGCACCCTCACTCACTGATGGCTAACGAGAATGAGCTCTCTATCCACAGTGCTTCTCTGGCTTGGTGTATTCAGCTGCCTCCAGGTTGCACCTAATCTGGGGACAGCAGTGAGGACCCTTGTGTCTCAGCAGCTTGCCCTACTGATGTAGCCTTTCCTTTTGAGAATATTGCTACCTTTCTGAATGTTTCCGTAGAGCAGCATGCCATCCACTGATTTCATCAGTCACAAGCCTCTACTCTGCTTCTCGGGCATTCACAGAGTATATGTGCAGATAAAGAGAAGTTGTCCTTCTCATGTTTTTCCAGTTTCTTTTCTTTGACACAGCCTGTCTTTGTTTTCCTTAGGCAAAATCTGTATGTTCTGTGAGCAATCGTTTACAAAAAGAATCCCACTGGAAGGCTACTTCTTCCCCAGGATCTGAGAGAACCTCAGAAAGGGCAGAAGTAGAAAGCAATGTCAAGGAACATTGCAAAGAGACAATGTAAATTTCTTCACTCGAGCACAGTGAGGTGCCATGATTTGGAGCAGCTTGAGGTGCCATGATTTGGAGCAGCTTGCTCCCATCTCAACTTTAAGAAGAAAAATTTAAACTCAGAGTAGTTAAAAATAAGCAACTATTTTTTTAAGGTTATACCACTAGTAAGTAACACACTATAGAGTCAAGTTCATTTCTGTAAGATGTCAAGATATTACTGTGTCTACTTTCTTTTTTAATTATGAGAATGAACTTTCTACAACATTGCTTGAGCCTGATACATGAGCACATATGTTAAAATTTTTGCCTTAAAAAGTTTTCTTTCTCTTATGAACTTGACTAAGATTGTGTTAAATCCACCAATTATTTTATTACCGCCCCCCCCCCAAATATTTTGCAGGCTGCTTGACAAGTTTCCACACTGCAGAGGATTTATACATGAACAATAGCTCAGTGGGCTGTGACTCCTGCCTCTTGGGTTTCTGGCTTTTAGGCATTTTAACAATCACATAGTCTTTAATTAGCCTACTTGTGAGTGTCTGCTTCTCACTTTTGGCATTAATTGCCAATTAATAAAAACATGGAGGAGTCAGGATGTTGGAGCCAGTGTCTTGATGGAAAATATATGTCAGAAACACAGCTTTCAGATTTGGACCAGGCAAAAAGGACAGATTCCACAGGCCCCACAGGCCGCAGCTTTGCTTCCTTAAACTTGACCTGATGGTTAGGTCATCTCTCTCAAATTCCTCAACAACTCCATAACCAGAAAATTTAGGTTAAAAGCTTCTGTAAATACAGGATATTGTGTCAGAATTCATACACCTTGAGATACCTGCCCATGGCCCAAAGGAAGGGTGATTTACATGACTACAAATCACTGAGTGTTTAACTTGATGATTAAGCACAAATTCAAAGACATGGAGTTCACTGGTGACAGGTGTGGCCAGGTGGCTCTTACTATTTAGGACTAAGCAAGCACACTGCTTCTTTGTTTTTATTTACCATGGCTTCTACAGATTCTCAGGTGAGACATTCTAGACATGTGCTCCAGGCCCATTTGGGAGCTCAACCCTCAGTTAAAAGAACCCTCCCAGACTTCTTTTTCCCTTCCCCTCAAATAAAGGTTTCCTCCATATATGTGTGTATGTGTAAGTATATGTGTATAGATATGATGTATATGTGTATATATACGTGCATGTGCACATACACACACACTACACACACACACTACACACACACACACACACACACACACACACACACACACACACACACATGGAATGAGTGTAGGGAGCTATGGTCTCAAAGCAATTTGCTGAAAAATATAAGCATCAGAAAATGTACTTCAGAAAACAATGTGTAGCAGAGGATGGCCTAGTCAGCCACCAATGGAAGGAGAGGCCTTTGGTATTGGGAAGATCATATGCCCCAGTACAGGGGAATGCCAGAGCCAGGAAGCAGGAGTAGGTGGGTTGGGGAGCAGGGCAGGGGGAGGGTATAGGGAGCTTTGGGGATAGCATTTGAAATGTAAATGAAAAAAGATCTAATTAAAAAAAGTAAAAAAAAATAAAGAAAAAAAAAAGAAAACAATGAAAGACAAAGGCAACTTCAGTAAAATGGAAAAGGGGAAGATAGACATGGAATGGAGGCAAAGAAAGGGAATGGACAGTCACAAGTAGTTTTCAAACTGGAGTATCATGAAGCAGGAAACACCAGGGTCTAGGATACTAATGAAAATACATGCTGCCCAGTTGTTCCAAAGGCACTCTCCCTACTCCACCCCTCCCTTCCCCAGCTTTCTTAAATATGTAAATACTATGCAGACTAAGGGTTATTTATTTATTTATTTATTTAGCCTTGGCCCCGCACAGATAAATACAGACTGTAGATGTTTTCAGGAGCTAAAGTGGGAAAAGTAAAAGTATGTAACTCCAAAGTATTATTTTTTTTCTTATGGTTTTTGAGTAATAATTTCTACTTCAGTCTATATGGCATGTTGGATGTATTGCTACCATTCTCTTGGCCCTGAGGAAGTATGTTTTTGAAAAGAGTTGCTAAATTTTTAAACATTATCTGTGTGCTTCTCAGTATGAATTTTGTCATAATCTGATCAGATGCTACTGAATGTCAATAAATCCACACAGAGATGCAGGTGGCAGTGAAGTGTGTGTGTGTGTGTGTGTGTGTGTGTGTGTGTGTGTGTGTGTAATATATACAACATATTACATACTTGAATGTTTAGAGAAAAAGATGGGTTTGGCCATGGAAAGGGAACAAAGGTCTTTGTGGTCTGTGAGGCTAAACCACTTGTTGCAGCCTGAACCACAGTCATGAACAGGGACTATGATAAGGAGGGGCACACACAATGTGGTTCCTATTGCAATTCTATAAGCTTTTGCCTTGGAATGAATCTATGTGCAAAGGGGAGGCTTCCAAATGCCCATCTGTGAAAGCATGCTCCAAGCATCGGGAGGAGCCATCCTTCAAAGGTTGGGATGATAAAGAATGAGAACTCTTTAACCACTTCTTCTTCCTCCTTGTGTTAAAAAACTGTTAAAGAAAGAACTCCAGGGGACAAAATGGAAAGAAAGATAAGGTGTTTAAAATAATCTGGAAGTGTCTGCTTGAGTTCAGTTAACTTATGTCATTCTCCTTGGCAAGGTCTACTGCCAGGTGTCGTGGCTCAGCCTAAGGACTTCATCACTGGTGCATGCAGCAAGAATTGCTGTAGTCTTTCCTCTTTGTTCTTCTTAATAAAGTTATTTTAGAATACTATTATAGAAAAGTTGTAAAAAAAAAAAAAGTCCCTTTACACTGCTCCTTGATTTTCTCCTAATATTAGCCTGTTTATCTCTATAATACCAATAGTCAAAATTAAGAAGCCAATGTTTGTACATTCCAATTAGTTGAACTCTATCAGATTTTGATTTAATTAGCTTTTCTACGAAAGTCTTTTTTGTTCCACAATCCACGTCATCATATTGTTTTCTAGGATATTGATAGCTTCAAGGGTTACAGCTCAGATATTTTCATGAAATGTCCCTTCATCTAGGTTTGTCTGAGCACATTGGAAATTGGCTTTGAGACTAAATAGTAGAAATGGCCAGTCTGGCCAACCAGAACAAAAATCAAGTACTATTGTAAGATCACAGTTCTGTAACTGTACCTATTTCTGATGGATCCCTCCTAAATAATTAAGGGACCTGAGATTTATGTGCCCACCCCCCAATTTATCATGATACAGAACTGACATTAATTCAGGAGTAAGAGAATCATGTGGCAATCAACCCTGGCTCAGTGGAGACTGACCAAGCATGGCCTCACTAAGGACAAAAAGGAGTCTTGTTTTTCCAAAATAGATAGAAGGCACTGTCTCCCAGTCAGTGGAGTGCCAACGTCAAAAACCAAAAATAAGAAAACTTAAAATATAACCTATGGAGGTGAAAAGGGAGATCAAATAGGACAGAAATTCTCAGGTACTCCTACAAGCATGGCCACACATTCTCCACTGCTAAGAGGGTCCTGAAATGGGCTTAAAATGGAAACAATTAGGCATCTCTATAGATGTTAGAGTTTACATATAGTTAAATCACTGGAATTAAATCCAGAGTCTCATGTATGCTAAGTGCTCTGCCACTAACCCCACTGAACTGTACCATTTCTCATGTGTGCTAGACTGACAAGCCAGCCATCTCCAGGGACTCTGTCTCCATTACTAAACCCTGGAACTACAGGCATATGAAGCTACAGCTGCGTTTTACCTTGGTGCTGGAGACATGAACCCATGTCCTCATTCGTCCATGCTCTTATACAATGAGCTACTTCTTCTAGCCTCAGATTAAGTACTTTTTTAGAAGCCCATTGGATAGAGTAAATGGTCAAATTTCTAAGTCTTTACTTACTCTAGTTTCTTGTTCAACTTCAATAAAATAACCCACAGTCAGTCATAGTGCACAAATATAATACAGCAGAATATTTTCTTCAGTGAGAAATCACACAGCAGAACTTTCAGGGCAGCATACTGTTATAATTGATTTATTTAATCATTGCTATTGTTTATCTATTACTATACCTAATGTGTAGAGTGGACCTCCACAGAGTAGATGCAGTATATATGGTTCAGAGCAATGTGTAGTTTGGGGCATACCATGCTTGGATAAGGCAGAGCTAAAATACTTAAAGTTTCCTCCAGCAATGCTGAAAACCTCCTCTACATGTGAATGGTCAGTTGGTCTCTGCAACCTATTTCTGGAGAAGACTTAATTCTAGTTATCATTGCTGTCTTTTTGTTCACTGTGATTTTTGCTTTAATCAGAAAACACTCTTTAGTTTCCTCATTTGAAGTTTAGTTAGGATTATTTGGTTCCATACACACAAACACTGTGATCCATGATTCTTATTTACTTAACCATAAATTATTATTGACACCCATATTGGATTTCTTAATGAAACATTGAGTTAGCATACAAGGTGGATTTCACAGTGATATTTTCATACAACTGTACCATTATATGTTGTTCTTATTTGTCCAAAGCATCCCATGCTTCCCTGGCTCCTCTTGCTCTACTCCCTCTATCACTGCAGTAGTCCCCTTCTGATCTTCCAATGCATGTTTCCTCTTACCCCCTCTCGATGCTCACATTATTAACCAGGAATATCTAATAGTTGCCATAATCCATTCCCTAACAAAACAAATGTGATTAGGCAGCAGCACTTAAGTGTTCTCGGATACATCGTGTTTTGTTTTGTTTTTCTTAAAGAACAACAAAAAATGCTTTATGGAGCACCCCAGGCAGAAAGTTCAGGAGCCTGGGACCAGGCTGGAGGTGCCAGTGAGAGACTAAGCTGCTTCTTCTTCCCCAGAGGAGCAGCTGAATTCAGAGGTAGGAAGAGGGGTTCACTGGGAGAGCAGGACCATATTCTCCAGATGCACACAAAAGGCCTGTGTCATCACAGCCAAGCAAAGTGCTCCTAAGCCAGCAGCCACTCGGCTATTTTTTCTTTATGTTCTCTATTCTTATGCTAAAGTAGCTAAGGACACCAGTAAGTGACATTAGGTGTCGCCACAGTTTTTAAAATATGTATACTATCAAACTTTTAAAATTCAGAATCCACTCCAAAGCTTTTTATATCTGTATGTCTGTGAATGCTGCACAGCAGGAAATGACAGAAGCACTGTAATACAGATAGTAATTTAATAGTTTAAATTAATGGGAGTTATCAGGTTTTATCAACTTCAGGATATCATCTGACAGAGTGGAGATGAGAAGTTTTGGTATTTATACAAACATATTTTTCTTTCTCTCTCTCACAATTAAGGCCTAAAATAAGGAAGCTAGTCTGCATTGATTAACTCCTGTTTAAAACATGTTTGTGTCTGATTACTTATAGCCAGCAGCAATTTCTCCATACAGGAAGCTAATTAATGTTATAAAGTCCATGAATACATCATATTTCCATCATTCTCGGCTAATGATCCACTGATAAAAAATAAACAAGCTCTTCTACTCATTAGATTGGCTGTCCATTGTGCAGCCAAGTCTATGACCTGTGAATCAGGTCGGCAAAGGCATTCTTCATTTAATTTGCAAAAGAAATGAAAGTATACTAGTTACATCCTTACAATGTGCCATATGTGTGCAAGTAATTATACATTCTCTTCAGTGCTCAGAGGGACAGTCAAAAATTTTAGCTAGGTAGTAGAAGCATGTATTTGTCTAACAGCAAAAAAAAAAAAAAAAAAAAAAAAAAAAAAAAGGCAAACTAAGCTTTTTTTTCAGAATTCAAAGGAAAAAGATCACATTCCTTGATGGAGATTTTGTGGGACTTGTAATCTGACATGTTAATAATCTCATGCACAGTTCCCAAGTTGTGTTTCTGACCAACTCCTTAACTTCAAGATTCGTGTTTTGTCTTTGTTGCCCCTGTTCTGTCCCTCTGGTTGTCTTGTCTGTCTGTCCATTTTGTCTGTCTGTCTATTTTGTTTCCTGTGGCTTGTGTAGATTTTCCAGACTGTTTTGTCCCCATTGCTGCATTGCTAACTATGATTTGAGTCAAAAGTATTGATTGTGTATCTTTCCTGGCACATCTCATTTTCTTAAATTTATTTAGGTAATATTATCTTCTGGTGCCTTTGGTATTACTTGATTCGAAGTTCTATTTAATTTTTACTCTGTGTATTATTGAGTTCAGCTAAATATTTTCCCAGAGATCATTTCCTTGTGCTTTACAATTCATGGTGCAGGAAAGCAGATGGTAGGATTCTCCAGAAATTTGATTTTGTTATTTAAAATATTCACAGCAGCATGAGTATAAGTTGTGATATCATATTTAATAAAATAACAATAGAGCAAAATTTATATGAAATTAAAGCAAAATTTCTACAATATTAAGCGATGAATTTTTTTGACTGATTTTTGAGGGAGGTTCTCATGCAGTCCAGGTAGATCTCCAACCCTCTGTGTAACTGAGGATGCCCTTGAACTCTTAACCCTCCTGTCTCCATTTCCTAAGAACTAGGATGGCAGGAGCATGCTACCAATGTCCAGAGAAGAGAATTTGACATTATAAAAGAAAAAGAAAAATTAACATGGCATTAGGAAGCAGGATGGGCCATTGGCACACAATTTGCCTTTCTGATCATCACAGAGTGGTTCCTGTGTGGCCCACTGTTTTTCTGAAGGACAGTGAGTAACTACATGGCCATACATGAACCACTGATGTACTTGTAGAAGAGTTCAGGCTGCAGTCAGACAAGCAAGGTCATGTACAGGACAGACCAAACCACATCATCTCCTTTCCTGAGGATTCTACAGAAGTCTAGGGTTGGCAAATGCTGTAGTGGTTTAAAATGTGGGATCCTTTCCTACGTGGTCTGCTCTGAATGCCACTGCATCTCTTAGGTAATGACTCAGAATGGTTTCCAAATCTTGCTCTGTCTCAGTTTCCGCCCCTAAGAGAGGGTAGCAAGGTGGATTGGCTCCTTTGCCTGCTGCTGAGACTAAATAGCTCTCAAAAAGGAACCATAAAAAGAATTTGCTTCAGCTCCCAGTTTGAGAGGATGTATTCTACCATCAGGGAAGGCATGGTGAGGCCGCACAAAGAATAGTTGCCTTCATTCCCTTTGACTCACAAGCATCCAGGAGATAGGACCAGGTCTGAAAAGCTCAAAACTTGCTCACACAACTTCCTCTGGTGATACTACACTTTGTAAAGATGACAGAATCTTCCCATAGGGCACCATGGGCCTGGGAGCAAATGTCAAAACACGTGAGCCTATGGGGGGCAATCTCCAAACCCTACATGGTCTCTAATTTTGTGAGGTAATCAACATCATTCCACATGTGCATGCTTTTAAATGCTCCCAGGAGAGTTTGGTATTTTAAATATGGTGTATGTTCTAATAAACAATAAGTACAATCATGAAAATATCAATATGCTCTTTAATTTGTTCTAATTTAATTTCTTCTTTCTTCATTAACTTAAAATTACAAGTTTTACCAGTCATCAGTCATTCATTACTTGTCCCCACTCCTGTCTGACTTCATCTCCTCTCTTCTGGGACTCACTTGGATTGCAATTTTAAGCCTCTTTATTTTATATGAGTTCACATAACTGATTTCTGTTCCTGGAATGTGACCCATGATGATAGACCTCTTGGGTGATCTGTGCCTACCAACTATCCTTGCTTGTACTGGGCCACTCCCATATTAACATAGAAAGTCTTGCATTCTGGGGAACTTCACAGGAAAACACTACTAAACAGGTAGTAGTTTAGAAACACAAAAATCCCTTAAAGAATTACAGGAAAACACAACCAAACAGGTGATGGAATTGAACAAAACCATCTAAGACCTAAAAAAGAAAAGTAGAAACAAACAAACAAATAAACAACAACAACAACAACAAAAAAAAAACCAAAGTGAGACAACTCTGGAGATAGAAAACCTAGGAAAGAAATCAGGAACCATAGATGTGAGCATCAGCAACAGAGTACAAGAGATGGAAGAGAGAATCTCAGGTGCAGAAGATTCCATAGGGAACATGGACATAACAATCAAAGAAAATACAAAATGCAAAAATATCCTAACTCAAAACATCCAGGAAATCGAGGACACAATGAGAAGACCAAACCTAAGGATTATAGGTATAGATGAGAATGAAGATTTTCAACTTAAAGGGCCAGTAAATATCTTCAGCAAAATGATAGAAGAAAACTCCCATAACCCAAAGAAAGAGATGCCCATGAACATACAAGAAGCTTACAAAACTCCAAATAGACTGGATCAGAAGAGAAATNCCTCCTGACACATAATAATCAGAACAACAAATGCACTAAATAAAGATAGAATATTAAAAGCAGTAAGGGAAAAAGGTCAAGTAACATATAAAGGGAGACCTATCAGAATTATACCAGACATCTCACCAGAGACAATGAAAGCCAGAAGATCCTGCACAGACGTTATACAGACCCTAAGAGAACACAAATGCCAGCCCAGGCTACTATACCCAGCAAAACTCTCAATTACCATAGATGGAGAAACCAAAGTATTCTATGACAAAACAAAATTCACACAATATCTTTCCATAAATACAACCCTTCAAAGGATAATAAAGGGAAAACTCCAATACAAGGAGGAAAAAGACACCCTAGAAAAAGCAAGAAAGTAATCCTTCAGCAAACCTAAAAGAAGATAGCCACAAGAACAGAATCCTCTAACAAAAGGAATAAAAACAGGAAGCAACGATTACTTTTCCTTAATATCTCTTAATATCAGTGGATATTAATATAATCTTAATATAGAGTTGCTTGGATTCCATTACTGGTAATACAAGCTTTTTAAAGTTTGTTTGATTTCTTAATGTAGCTTTTTGAGGGGAAGTTTGTTTAATCTATTCTCAAAGCACACAGCAGTTCTGGTTTAAGTATAGAACTTGGCGAACGGAGGGAACAGAGTCCCATGAGTTGGTGAGTTGTCCCTCCCTAGGTATAGTTTCTAGGTCTGTGTTCACTCAGTGAGATCAGTAACCTGAACTACCTATGGCAGCCCAGCAGTGCTGCTCCAGTGAAATTTGGACTAATCAGTAGTTCTTATGCTAATTCTGCACACGTCCTGCCTCCCTGTGTAGTCAGACATACTGAAGGTTAGCATTGTCCACTGGCCTGTTTCTTCTAGCTGAACATTGTCAAACATGAACAACCATTTCTTTCAGAGTGACACAAAGGGGCCTTGTCTTGAAGCAGGAACTGACCATTTATATTTGTACCTATGTATTGCCTAATAATGATGGCATCCTGGATGAATCCTTTGATCTGGGAAAGCTCTGAAAGGTGGTTCCAACAGCCCCACACACCAGACTGTGCTCTTACATGCTGTTCTATTGTGTTCCTTTTAATTCAAGTAGCATGCGGTGTTCTTTAGTATCATAGCTTTTGCTATGTAAATGTCACTTGCTTTGCATTCTCAATCATGCTTTCGCCATAACATTTAACTGATGATGTCATTAAGTTCTATTAAAGTGTCATTCCTTTGGAGAGCAAGGGATTCCCACTTGCAGAATTTTAAGATGAAAGTACCAAGTTTATCCAAAAGTTGGAAGCAGGGACGCAAGCAGTGTCTTCAGTAGCTGATCCATTTCGATGTGTCCCCAGAGTGACAGCACCTTTTATAGGACACGATGCCAGTAGTGCCAAGTTCACGCAGATGACTAACATGGAAGTGTGTGCCTTTCAGTAAATGAGCTCTTGCCTGGTGGTCATTTGTATTCTCATACCACTGGAATGACCGCGAACACACGCACTTTCTTAGTGACACAACTTTGTCCCGTGCAGTTTCTAGGGTCAAACAGGATAGGAGGGATCTTTCTTTACATGAGGCTTTTGTATTTGAAATGTTGACATTTCTGTTAAATATGTCTCACTAAACTTTACACTGCTGCCAGTTTAAAAGTCAGACTGGCATCAAGATTCACGCAGCGTGTACTGTGATTCAAATGTGTTATTGACAAGCATATTCTGGCTTTAGAAGACAATGTAAAAAAAAGTACTAGTTTTTATATAAAGGCTTTATTTTGCTGTATTGAAAATCAAGTTTTCTATTGGTGGCTTGTATGGATGAATGCAGAGTTGTCACCCTCTGAGAGTATTTTTTTTATATTATAGCAATAATGTCACCATATTAGAGGATAAGTATGCCTTGTATAAGAACAGACATATCTCCTCTTAGCAGTTGTTCCTTTATAACAGCATTTTCTTCCACTTGAGAAGGCTCATATTTTCATATTACTTTATACGAAAACATGAACCTTTTGAGCTTTTGTGCAATGTGCTATTTTGTTGATCTGTGTAGATTTTCATTTCATGTCTCCTTCCTACCTGTCTGAATCAGCTATATCAGATGTGAAGGTTTTGGTTAATGATTGTGTGTTTTCTCATCTTTATTGTTCAGTTTACCTTTTAATCTGTTAGCCTTATGGAAATTATTCTGGTTTATATTCTTCCTCCTGGAAGCCCTCCTTTGTCCTTCTGTTATTTTCCTTTCCTGCATGATTTAAGGAAGACTGCATCAAATTTAATATTTTTAGTTTTGAAAAAATAAAAGCTTCCTCCGGTTTGAGGGGAGAACAAAACACCACTGAATAAACCATTGGTCTCTCAGTCAAGCTTCCTTAAATCAGTTCAGTATGTGTCAGGTTACACCAGGTGGGGAGGGGCCGGTCCATAGCTGTTCAGAGCTACTATTGTCAACTGCTGTTGTACATACTGTTCTGTGTAAGGGCAAAAATATATTTATTATGTTTGTAAAATTCATTCTGTACACTTGCAGATCACTGGTGTTAAGTTTTAAAGACCATCTTGGAATACAATTAAAGAACTTAGTATTTTGATGTACTAAGACTATTTTAAGTTTCATATTTTACTTTTCAAAAACTTTAATTAAAGATGTTATTTAAAAAAAGAAAAAAGAAAGAAAGAAAGAAAGAAAAAAATAGCTGTCAAATGTTTGAGCCAGAAGGTTGGAGATAATGCTCCAATGACACAGAGAATCCTATTATGAAGATCTATGCAGCCAGTAATCATTGACATTTCTGTAGTTTTGGTAGCTTCTTCAGGAAATCTTTAGCTTTCTCAGTTTTCTTATGCTATAGAGAAACCTTTGTTTGGGTCCCTGATCTATAGGCAACGGGTTTCTGGTTGCCGGTGAGCAAGGGTCGGTGAGAACTGACAAACAGACACAGACACAAGGGAGAGCTGAATCTGAATGTATTTTGTTCAAACAAACACCAGACTTTTAATACAGAAGGCAAACAAGAAAGCCAGGTGAACACATCCACCAAGTTACATTGACACAAAACAAAAAGAATGCATACATAAAAAGATGGTGGGAGCCAGGCCAGTTACCACTGAGAATAGGAACAACCCTTAATTTAAAAGATCAGCTAAACACAGGAGCCAGGTGAATGCTCTGATGCAATGCTAGTCTATTGTTAAACCCACCACCAGGGGTTCTTTAGTAAATACCTGATTATGCTATTCCACTGGGCCCAGTGAAAAAAAACTGCACCAGGGGAATTCCTTTCTACTAGTCCTTTCATGGAACAACCCACCTATTTCCTAGGCCATTGTGTATTCCTGTGTTTGGGTGCTACTCAGCTACTATCCTAAGTAATTACTATGCAGACTACCCCTGAGCTTTTCTAGCTCTGTAAATTATAATGCCTAATTAGTTTCACTGTCTCTACTAGAAGTGAATTTAAATGTTAAATGAGTAACATTCTTACTGAATTCCAACCTCAGGGTCGGCTTCAGGGATTTTCTAGGAACCATTGGAACACTGATGGAGGCTTAGCTATATGTCAAAATCAATCCTTAAAGACACTTATAATAAAACAACACTGAAAGAGAGCACACAGATCCATGTACCAGACTAACTTGGGGACAGGGTTTGATTATACAGGTTATTGAAATGCCAAGGTTCCAGGAGGCTGTTTCTGTGAAATTCTTTGCCTCGTGACTGCTTTCAGGCTTTTGGGCCTACCAAGCAGACTGCACTGGAGTGGACATAGCACTCTTATGTGGTTGAAGTCTAGATAGTTATACTCTCGCAATTAATCTTAAATAATTTAGAATTAAGAAAATGTTTTAAACTCTGAAAGTATGCCGGGCGTGGTGGCGCATGCCTTTAATCCCAGCATTCGGGAGGCAGAGGCAGGCGGATTTCTGAGTTCGAGGCCAGCCTGGTCTACAGAGTGAGTTCCAGGACAGCCAGGGCTATGCAGAGAAACCCTGT
>NC_034611.1:2609925-2613684 GCF_900095145.1 Mus pahari | reverse complement strand
AGGGAAATGAAATTTAAGATAAAATTTGAAGCCTGATTCATGTAACTTATGTCAAATAGTCCAAAGAAAAAGTTGTTTGTAAGCTTAGAAGCCTGAGGCTGAGAACATAGTGGAACAGGCCCGGGTACGCCCGGGTAGGCCTATTGTTAAAACCTTCCTGGGGCAGCCTGACCAGCCTTAAAGACAAAAAAAGGAATGTAGGAACTTGTGTGGGCTATCTTGGCTGAGTCATCAGCCACCTAGTTTGAAGTTATATGTTAACCAAATGTTCTGCTGACTTAGATAAGCATCCACCCCTCAGGTCTCCTGACATCCTGACTTGCACGTACTATTCTGCTGATGTGTAATCATTTTCTGCTGATGTTTATATGAGCCAATTGTGTGCAACCACACCAATTCTCCCCAGCCCCCCAACCCTCTCCCTATAAAAAACCCCTAGCTTTTGAGCCTCGTGGTCGATTCCTCTGTCTCCTGCGTGAGATACGTACCGGCCCGGAGCTCCATTATTAAACTACCTCATGCTTTGACATCAAGACGGTCTATTGGGTGCTGCCATCTCGAGACTGGAGTGGGGAGGGCTCCCCAGGGAGGTCTTTCAAACCTAAGGAAAGGTAACACCTTATGACAGACATAGTATAGTTTAACAGATTATGTAAGTCACGAGCTTGTCACGGAACAAGCCAAAGCTCATAGCCTAATCATTTCTTCACAAAAATTAAGCCTCTGAGTTGTTATTCACAAACTGGGGGTTGGGTGGAAAAGCTGGAGGGCACATTCTATCTTATCAGAGTGGAGGGGGACTACAAATAACCAGGAAGAGAAATATTAGGACATCTGGAAACTAATGTAGATTACAGAAAACACTAGGAAGTGATGAATGAGTGTTGTAGTTTGACTGAGAAGAGCTTGGGTATTACATGGTGGGATCCATAGGCACCCCCACACACACACACACATACACACACATTAGTGAAAAGTACAGCTTTAAATGAAAAGGTGATTGAGCATTTTTCCAGCCCACGCTCTCTGGTTCTCAGGGTGACCCCATAGTTTCTGACTCTCCACATTTGGCCTTAGGTGTCCCATATGAGGTAGGATATCCAGAACATCCCTCCTCATCGACCTGTTTTGTTTTCTAGAGCTTGAGGTCTAACCCAGAGCCTTTCTTGCTGGAGAAGTTGATAACAGGGCAATGAATGCTAGCCCTCACTGTCAGTTCTGAAAAAGAGTAAAACAGTGAGATCCTGGGCTGGCAAGATGGCTCAATGGTTAAGAGCACTGACTGCTCTTCCAAAGGTCCTGAGTTCAGTTCCCAGCAACCACATGGTGGCTCACAACCATCAGTAATGAGATCCAATGCCCTCTTCTGGTGTGTCTGAAGACAGCTACAGTGTACTTACATATAACAAAATAAATAAATCTTTTTTAAAATGTGAGATCTTGTTCAGCACAGGCACTATGCTCTATAGGGGCTAATTTTTTTAAACAGGAAGGTCTTGGTTTTCTTATATTAACTGAGACATCTTTGCTTTTTATCTTTATCTGCAAATTCATTCTATTCTTTTCATTTGCTGCTTTTAGCAACTGTTCTGTTATGCTTTACCTCATTTTTATTTATTGGCCTCTTTTGCTGCTAAAATGAATTTTTCATTTGTCTTTGACTTGAAGGTGAAGATTTTCCTGGGGGGTGGGTGGCACATGCCTTTAATCCCAGCACTTGGGAGGCAGAGGCAGGCGGATTTCTGAGTTCGAGGCCATGGTCTACAAAGTGAGTTCCAGGATATCCAGGGCTATACAGAGAAAACCTGTCTCAAATAAAACAAAAAACCAAAAAAACAAACCAAACCAAACCAAAACAAAACAAAAAACCAAAACCAAAACTAACAAACAAACAAACAAAAACAGAAAAGGAAAAAAAAAAGATTTCCCCAAGAGTTAGAAGGCAGAGGCAGGCGGGTCACTAAGTTCAAGGCCAACCAAGTCTATAGGATGAGTTTCAGGATAGATAGGGTTACACAAAGAAAACCCGTGTCTAACAAAATTCTCAGTAAAATATGTGCCAGTTGAATCTGAGAACATTTCAAAAACATCATGCACAATGATCAAGTTGGCTTTATCCAAAAGATTCAAGGTAGTCCAGTATTTCTAAATCAATAAATGATATATATTTCACAAATTCAAGGATTCACGTACAAAATTCAGTATTTGTTAATGTTAAACATCCTGAAGAACTAAAAATAGAAGGAACATATCTCAACATAGCAAATAATACAATTTAAACACTTGTAGCCAAAATTACATTAAATGGGAAAAACCCCACATTTATCTCTTAGATCAGTAATAAGACATACACTCTAAAAATTCAGTACTGAGTGTTTTAGAACAAAAAAAGAAGAGAAACAGAAAAGGGGGTATAAATATGAATGAAAGAGATCACAGTATCTCTACTTGACAATATTGCATATAATTGATAATGTCTCTATTTGATTATTAGACATTATACCCTAAATACTCAACCAGAAAACTCTTAGAAGTCATAAACAAGTTCATTAAAGTGGCATCCTCTTACATGACAATGACAAAAAAACTGAGAACAAGATCAAAGTATAATAATTAATAATTAATAATGATATACTAAAGTCAAATCATGTTAATAACTAACAACATTATTACATAGAATTCATATATGTGTGTTATATATTCTATAGAATATATAAATAGAATATATATTTGTATCTATCTAGCTATCTATCTATGCATTAAGCTAACCAAAGAAGTAAAACTCCCTACAAGAAAAAACTTTAAAGCCCAAGAAAGAAATTAAGGAAGATACTGGAAGGTACAATGTGCTCCTGTATTCATGGATAAGAGAAATGGATACTGTGAAGATGACCATCCTATTTAAAAAAATTTAAGTATTTAGTTCAATCACATTCTAAATTCCAGTGACATTTTTCAAAGAAACACAAAACAAATCTTAAAATTCTTATGGAAGTACAAGACTCTGTATAGCCAAAGCACAGTAAAGAGGCAAAAAATACTGATAGCAGTATCACTTTATGTAATTTTAATAGATATTAGACAGATCTATTGTTACAGATAACAGTAACAACATGTGATAAATATATGAAATATTGGCACAAGAGCAGGAATGTCAAAAATGGAAAAAGACTAGAAGATCCAGAAACAAGGGTGCAAAACTACAAAGGTGTCAAAAAACTTCGACATTGGAGAAAAACATCATCTACAAACAATGTTTCTGGGGACACGGAAATCTACATGCAGAAAAATGAAACAAGGTCTGTGGGGAATTGCAGGCTGGTCTCCAGTCCTGAGGAATGAATGGATGGTCACAATTCACCTCATAACACAATAGGCGTTCCTTCATGCTCCTGGAACTCCTGCCCCTGCCTAAGTTACCACCTCCAACAGCCCCCACAAGAGAAGCATGGTCAGTAGTCACATAAGCAATGGCCCAAGCTTCTGACCTTCAGGCTAAACTCCTCCCCAGTTACCTAGCAACAGTGAAGACCATAAAAATGGGTGCTCAGCCCCACCTCTCTCTCTCTTACTCTTACCCTCTTACTCCTTTTGTCCTCTCACTTCTCTCTCTTCTCTCTCCTCTTCCCTTTCTCTTCCTCTTCTCTCCTCTCTCCTTTCTCTTTGTCCTCTTCTCTTCTCTTCTCTTCTCTTCTCTTCTCTTCTCTTCTCTTCTCTTCTCTTCTCTTCTCTTCTCTTCTCTTCTCTCCTCTCCTCTCC
>NC_034611.1:2591149-2609180 GCF_900095145.1 Mus pahari | reverse complement strand
TCTCTGTCTCTCTCTCTGTCTCTCTCTCTCTCTCTCTTTCTCTCTCTCTCTCTCCTTGAGACAGTTCTCCAAACAGTTCTCTTTTGCTATTCTAAAATATTGTCTGGATAGCTCATCTCTCACAGATCATGAGCCCAGGCTTTTATTTTACATATCAATTCAGTCATTTACACCAGGTTTCTTTTTGACTATCCCATGAATCAGCATCCTATAACCCTAGTCTCTTGATTCTTAGAAGACAGCAAGAACAAGCACAGACAATAAGATGGCTGTTTGGACCCTCCCTGGAATTACCATTCTCACCAAGCCTGGACCTAAATTCACTCTGTCCCAGGCTGTCCTTGAACTGAGGAATCTGCCTGTATTTGTACCTACCTGTTTTTGTATCTTTCTGGCAAGTTGGCTCACAGCACAGCTGCTTTTGTTCCTTTCAATCTGTGAAGCTCCTCACACAATTAATATTTCATTCTTATATTTTGTATAGTTGACAATTTACATATTTCCAAACTTAACATTTTTAGAATTCTTTTAGACAGCCTTAAGGGTTGTCCTGACCGTCCCAGCATTTACCATTTTACTGAGACATTAGCCACAGCTCTACTTTCTGGACTCATGCTATTTCTAGTTATCATAAGTTATTAACATTAACAGGAAGGAAATTACTTGGAGGAACATGAAAATATGTATATTATCATATAAACAAGTTTTATGCCCTCAACAGCTATCAACACTTGTGGAGGTCCACATCTGCCTGCTGACCCTGTTTTCCAGGAGCAAGAACCATGTCATTCCACCCCTACCAAGTCCATGCTGGACCTAGCACAACAAAACCCTAAATCTAAAGTTTCTAGAAAGAAAAGTAGGGATTAAACTTCAAGATATAGACAGAGGTAAGGACTTTCTAAATATGACTTTAATCACTCATGAAATAAGACCCAAAATGAGCAAATGAGATCTCATGAAACTAAAAGGTTTCTGTATAAGAAGAAAAGCTATTAGTTGAGTGAAAAACAACCTAAAAAGTAGGACAAAATCTTTGTAGACTATACATCCCATAGAGGATTAGCATCTACAACATACAAAGAGCTTAAGAAAGTGAATAAAATAATTCAAAACCTAGGCTAGGGAAGTGAATAGGGAGTTCTGAAAAGAATGTTTAGTAAATATTTTAATAGTTTTCAGCATCAATAGCCTTCAGCAAAGGCAAATTAAAACTACTCTGAGACTGTATCCAAGGCAAGTCAGAATGGCTATTATCAAAGAGAAAAATAACAACCGGAAATGATAGCGAGAACATGGAAAGTGGAGACACTTATGCACCATGCATGGGTGGTGGTGCAAATTGCTACAGCAACTGTGGAAATCATTGTGAAGAGTTCTCACAAAGTTAAAAGTAGAATTGCCATATGACCCAGAAAAAAAGATGGAATTAAAAATAATATACTATGTGAGGTAACCTAGTCCAAGAAAGAAATGTTCTTGCCTAGATCTGGAGCCAAGATTTGAATATTCAGATATATATGTATGGCATGGAGTATCTTCAGAGGTCAGCAAGCTAGAAAGTGTCCATAAGAGATGGAAGGGAAAAGGAAATAAGTAACAGGTTGGGGTGGGAGTAGAACTCATGTCACATGGATGTCATAGATGAGGTACACTTACACTTAGATATGGATCAACCCAAGTTAAAAATGGATGAACATGATCTTATGGAAATTGTGTACACTGTAAGCTAATTAAAAGCTACAGTTTTCTTCTAATGAAAGAGTTTTAACAATGGTACCTTGAGTGTATGGGTCCTAACACTTCCTCCAGAAAATGCAGGTAATTCAATGAAAATGTCAGTGCCAGCTGTATATGATACATTTGAATGACATATTCATTGGGAGGTTTCATGGAGCCCTGAAACAACCCAGACTAGTGCTGCTACTCTTGGTCGCCCACCTCAGCTAGATGTCAAGAGTATTTGATGAAGACACAACATAATTAGGTTTCAGAGCATAGAAAAATCAAGCTGGAACTGACCTGAACATTTCTTCTCTACTGTCAGGATTTCACAGTATCAGAAGGTACTATGAAGGACACTTGGGGAGAAAAGTTGTGCATGGACCTGGCAGTGACAAGACTCAATGCAAGAATACCTATTGCTATACCCTTAACTAGACTTAAATTACTAAAATTATAATAAAATAATGAAAATTTTCTTGGCTTCAGGAGAGTACATAACTTCTGTATAAAACACTGCATTTCCTTTGCAAGAAATCTGTTGACCTCATAGCTTTTTTTTTTTTTTTTTAAGATTTATTTATTTATTATATGTAAGTACACTGTAGCTGTCTTCAGACACTCCAGAAGAGGGCGTCAGATCTTGTTACGGATGGTTATGAGCCACCATGTGGTTGCTGGGATTTGAACTCCGGACCTTTGGAAGAGCAGTCGGGTGCTCTTACCTACTGAGCCATCTCACCAGCCCCCGACCTCATAGCTTTTAGCTTTCCTATCTGATATTCATTTCCTGTTTCCTTCATATGCTCACACTTTATGAAAAAATTTCATAGCTATTACTGTTAGAGTTGCACTTTTAGCAGCTAAAAACAATGTAACCTGTTGCAGCACAAGATAAAGAAAGTGACTATATCCTCCTCTTGAGCAGCTGACATTTTCTCTTGGAGGGCATCACATCTTCTGAGATCATTCACCTCTCTACAGATAATCCCCAAATTTATATTTCCTATCCTTGTGTAGTTACAATCAGCCATACAATTTCTACTGTTTCATGAACCCTCTCACTCCAGTATTAGACCATTATTTAAACCTGGTCCATCTGAACTAGTTCCTTCTGTTGGTCATCATGTAGCTTTTTATTTCTGCTCTTAGATCAAAGCTTTGACAGCCATGTTTGCTCTGTTTTTAGCTGTATTCAGTACTTAAAAAGTCTTGACTTTTTCTCACCCAGTCTTCAAACTTATAACTACATGCACATGTGTATGTGCAGGAGCAGACAAATGCATGTGTGCTTACAGTGTTTTTAACTTTGTCTTATTCTCACAGTAAGAGCTTCACCACCCCCCATTTCATCTCCCCCAAACACTGCTGGGCAGTTTAAGAACAGCATAGTTTGGTTTATGTCTGATTCCATGTTGCTAACTGGGAAAATCTCCAACCTGATTCTCTAAGGTTTAAGTGTTTCTGTGTTAGACACCAGCCCATGTTTCCACCTTCATTCCCCACACAGCTTTCTCCAGTCCCTTTACCACGAAAGGACCTAAACTGCCACAGTTTCAGATTTTGGATAGCTCCAGATGTTTTTCATAAAATACCTCCTCCCCCTTTTCTTTTCCAGCAGTCAACATTTTGAAGAGGTCCACTTAACCTCCAAAGTCTTCTCTGACTATTGAGAGCTGAAAAGTTTTTGTTCATATCCAAACTATAACATACTATCTACAACTTCTTTATCCTAACAAGTAGTGTCATTCAGAACAGTCTCCTGAATCACATTGGAATGAAAACACTCTCAAATTCGCCTCATCACTGTTTTTAAATGGGTTTTGAAGGTCATCTATTGCTCTGGAAGAGAATTTGATAGAGATGAAATTTACAACCTCCAGTTGTGAGATCACAGCCATTTGATTTGAAGAACTCAACATAATCTCCAAGCATTGATACACAAAGTATTTAGCATCTCTAGGTCTTGGGATCAAGGTAATAGGAAGGCAGAAGAAATGTACGTTTTCAGACATTGTCTTAAAGGTCAATTAAAATAACAAAGAAAAACCAATCATTAAAGATAATAAATATGACTTCTCACCTCTGGTATTATCAAAGGGACTTGGTCAAAAACAAATTCGCAGCAAGAGCTATTGTGACAATTTAAAATGTTAACATTGTTAGAAGAGAAGTTAGTTAGCCAGTCTCAATACAGAAAAGTTACATATCAGACATTACAAGGTACGCTGACCGACTATATAGGATCAAATGAGGCAGCAGGAAAACTTGGTTATCAGTTTTTCTCAGCCGGAACTAAGGCATGCTGGAACAGATGAACAGAATCACGTGACTCATTGCTGGTTCCCGTCCATTCCTCTTGTAACATATGGGAAACAACCAGAGTACTTGGTAGGCATTTTCACAAACATAGACTTGGTGTCAGGGGGTGGGATCCTGATCCAGAAAGTAAGTGACCATAGGCATCCCCTTCCTTCCTTCCTTGTTCCCTTAAGCTTCTGTTTCCCTTCCTCTAAAATGTAATTAATAATTGTGTTTTTGTGAGCTCAATTGCTGGGGAAGTGAGATTAAATGTGTAAAATAATATTCACAACATATTAATATTATTTTATTGACTATCATACTATTAAAATTAAATTTGGTAAGATATACTGCATGGCTTATAACTCTCTAAAGAAAAACAAGGATGCAGGTTTTGTTTTGATGGAATAGGCATCTATCAATAAAAGCAATTATTGGTAAAACCTTGACTCTCAATTCAACACAGAGCTGCGACTACAACAGAAATAACAGCATCAAAGCCAGGAATCATTGACAGACTCATTCAACTGCTATTTTTCTTTCTGTTTTTTTTTTTTTTTTCCTCTCTCTCTTTTATTCCCCTGGCCTCAGAGCTGCCCTGCTTCAAAGTTTGAGCCTTCACGTTTCATAAAGTAAAATAATGTAATTTAACAGTTTCCTAAATGTATAGGTTCACATTGACTACTGAAAAAAAGTAATAGTATTAAATCAAGTTAAATTAAATCCAGTAGACAGAAAATTCAATATAGTGTTGCAAAAGAAAATGATGTATTTTGTTTTGAGTCCTAAGGACCAAAAAGAGAATGGTGTGGGTGAAGTTTCCAGTGAAGCTTCGTGTCTCAGTGATCAGGTAGGAGAATAGTGGAAAGTGGTACCCTACTGTCTGGTTGCTGTGATGCTACACATAGGGGTCATTAGACTGGAAGTCTTGCCTGACCTGAAAGACAGAGACAAGTCCATTAGAACTGAGACATCTCACAGAACTACAAATGAGAGTAATCAAATATTGTTAGCATTTCTAGATATCTTCTGGACGCACTCATCATGAAGTTTCTATTTGCTGAAACGATTATATTTCTCTGGTAAGAATAAATAACACAAAAGGCAGCATTGTAACAAGTAGTAAGTAATAAATGTCTGGGTTTTAAAGTCTACTGACCACATCCAATATTTAGACAATTTAAATAGGTTAATATCATTAACTACTGAAGTGAACATAGTGAAAGGGACTACATAAAAAAGTTTACTCAAAGTATAACTCTTATTATATATTTTAATTATTTCTGGCTTGTATTTAAGCCTTCAGGGCTTGACAGTCTTATTTAAACAAAGGAAATGAAAAATGGAAACACCCATCACTTTTAATTAAAATTCTAATATCAGACGATATTGAACAGTCTCCTTTTTGACAAAACCAGTCCCAACAGTGCTTTTTTGTCTTTACAGTTATATAATTAATTTAATGATTTTCTCTGCCATATTTAATATTAAGATGTATGGTGCTTGATTAGGAGGCAGAAACTTGCTGTTTTTAAATTATTTCTTGCTATAAAAATAAATCCCCATATCAGAGTTAGGTCCTTGATTCAACATGCATGGCCAATTACTTGTAGAGGTCTGACATTCATGGGAATAAATTGTTATTCTGCAGATTTCTTAACAGATATGTTATCTATGAAACTGAAGCTTCATCTTTGGCTGTGAATATAAAATGACATCTTTAATTCTTTTGGATCTTTGGGAAGTACGACTTACCTTTGGAAAGCATGTCAATGTCTTCCGATGAGTTTTCAAGAAAAATGAAAACAGAAACTTAAGACTTTCAAGTCAATATCTTCAAATTTCTAGGTAAGAATTATTTCAGGCTGGAATTCAATACTTATTTAAACTATCATTACAGCTTTAGGGAAACTTAAAGAGATTTGTGGAGAGGGGGACCATTCAAAAACTCAAAATGTGTATTGTTCCTCATTCATTATTAAATTATTCAAATTAGTCAACTTTACCTCTCTATAATCCTTATTAATTATTAAAATATATTAAAATTAATTAACTTTACTCCTCCATATTAATTTTTTCATGAAATGTACAGTTGAGTGGCATTAGGTACATTTCTATTTCTATCAGTACTGTGTAGTACAGGACCACCAAAACCAAAAAGTTCAGATCTATTAAACTATACCCCCATCCCCTCCTCCCACCCCCGGTAGCCTATCTGTATCTATCAGCCCCCATTCCCTCCTCCCATCCCCGTAGCCTATCTGTATCTATCAATGTGGTTATTCTGGAGACCTCATGCCATTGGAATAGGAGTGTATTTAAGTGTCTGTGTTTGGCCCACTTTGTTTTGTATGTTTGCAAATTCCACCCATCACAATTTTGTTCCTCTTTAACATTTCTACTGTGATATATATATATATATATATATATATATATATATATATATATATATATATATATATATATATATATATATATATATACCATTTTATTACCCATTCATTCATCAGTGGTCAGTTAAGTTGCTTCTACATTTTGGCTCTTTTGAACATGATATACAAATACCTATTTTGGTTATTGCTTTAATTTCATGGAGGGTCATAGCCAGAAGTAGATTACTGAATGGTTGGTGATTTTGCAACTATCAGATGGCTTCCACAAGAGCTGGATTATTTACACATCAATATCAGCAGAGCAATATGTTCCAATTTGTGTACACCTCACCCAATATGGTTTTCTATTTTCTGTTCCACAGTAGTCATTGTAACAGTACAATGACCCTCTTCCTCTCCCTCTCCCCCTCCCCCTCCCCCTTCCCCTCCCCTCCCCCTCCCTCTCCCTCTCCCTCTCCCTCTCCCTCTCCCTCTCTCTCTGTGATTGTGGGTTCACAGCCACACAGTGAGTGTATGGAGGTTTGGGGTTAAAGGACAACTTCCAGGAGCTATTGCTTTCCCTCCATTATAGATTGTAAGGATAGATGTCAAGTCATTAGACAGACATTCAGGCCAAGCTCCCTTACAAACTTAGCCATGTCACCATCCCCATGTTATGGGTTTAATGTGTATTTCTACAAATATCAATGATGTTAGTCATTTTATTCTATCTTTATAAATTATTTGTATGACATCCTTAGAGAAATGTCTGGACTTTCTTTAGTTGCTTATATTTATGATTACTGAGTTATAGAAGTTACATGTGCATGAATATCCTATCCATTAAAAATTATTTTAAGTGTTTTGAATGTTTTGCCTGCATACCACATGTGTTTCTGATGTCTGCAGAGGCCAGATGAGAGCCTTCGATCCTTTGGAACTGGAGTTACTGGCAGGTGTGAACCTCTATGTGAGCGCTGGGAGTGGAACCCTGTTGGGATTTTAAAGTTACAACCACCACACACAACTGACTTCCCTTTTCAACCCACTGACACTACTTTTGGTACACTAAAGTTTATGATTTCACTGCGGTCTGATAATTTAAATTTGGTTTTGTTTCTTATCCAGAAATATCAGGGTCATGAAGATTTCTCTCAGTGCTCTCTTCTAAAACCATAACAGCTTCAGCTCTGGCAGCCAAGCATTTAAACAATTTTGAGTTACTTTTCCTATCATATAACTTAAGGTTCCAGCTACATTCTTTAATACATGGATAAATAATTTTAACACCATTTGTTGAAAACACTATTGTCAAAAATTAGTTACCTGTAGATATGAGGGTTTGTTTCTGGGTTCTGCTCTCTTTCCAGGTGGTCTTTCTTTATGATGCTCATCATTTCTTAAACAATTATTTAAGGAAGTATTCTTAAGTGGTATAAGGGAAGAAGGCAAGACTGGCATTATGAAGCAGACAAGTCCCAAATGAGAGTTTTACTGAAGCTGAAAGGGATGGAGCCTGATTGGAATGCAGGCAGAGGTCTCCCAGGGTTGTGTTATGAATATGAAGGAATTCAGTCAACTGAAATGAGCAAGCGTTGTGAGAAGACAGGAAGAGCACACAGTGATATAGAGACAGGAGAAACCAACATGGAGTATAAATGATGTGATGCGAGGTCTGGAGCAAACAAATATCCATTTGTTCCCTTTAGTGTTGTGTGCGCTGTGCTGTGTGCGCTGTGTTGTATGCACTGTGTTGTGTGCATGGTTTACATATTGTTAATGTAGGTACAAACACTTGTGGGCATAGTTGTGCATGCATGTATACACATCTGCATATAGAAATCAGAGGAAAATATCAGGTGTTTTTCCTGTTGATAATCTTTTACTTTTTTAAAATTTAAAAAATCATGTGTGTGTGCATGTGTATGAATGTACACCGTGTGTGTTTGGTTACCCACAGGGGGTGGGGTCAGAAGAAAGAAGCCAATCTCCTGGAGTGGGAGTTACAGGCAGTTGTTAGCCACCTGACCTGGGTGCTGAGAAGTGACCTAGGGTCCTCTGAAAGGCAAGTAAGCTTTGCTATAGGCTAAGCAATGTCTTCAGCTCCTCCATGCTTCTCTGGAGATTTTTCAATGAGCTCCTCACTGGACTTAAAGCTCATTGATTCAGCTAAACTGTCCAGCCATTGGGCTTTGGAGCTAGGGCTCGCCCTCTCCCATCTCCCTGCTTTTCCTGACCCCACTCAGTGATACACTTACAAATAACCCAATCCTTGGGGGGGTTTTTTCCTGGAACTGGGGATTTGAACTCAGGTCTTCTTCCTTACACACAGACATTTGAAAGGCAAAGCCTTCTCTCCAGTGTCCCAAGTTCATATATGCTTGATACCATAAACTTTCTATTATTTATTAGTGTTTTAATTCTTAAAAATGAAAAAATAGGCAAATTAGGAACATAACTACAATGAAAATAATGTGTATTTTCTCTACCTATACAATACAGAAAGTGGAGCTTTGAAAGACGTGGTAGGGGTGGAGTGAGAATGCTAATATGTTGATCCTGCTCTTTCACAGTTGAGGTCAAAAAGCCCTGGTTATCTTCACTAGGGAGAAAGTAGATGTTTAGCTACATTATTTAAGATTGCAAACGTATCTGATAGAACTAGTATGAAAAGGGATGCAGAGTAAACAGGGAAGAAGGGATGCTGGGCGGGTGAGCTTGGCGGGTGAGCTTGGCCTTTTAGTATCACAGAGGCAGTAAAGCCACAGAGAGCTATCCGCAATGAGCTTCAATGAACAGGAAACTGCTGAATTACTCTGGGAGCTAGCAAGAGACAGCACAAAAGGTGGGTCCTGAAGAACCAACTGTATCTGTCATTGCTACTCCATTCCCCCTTTTTTATTGGGGTGATTGCCCAAGACCACAACCAGCAGAACCCAAGTGAGGAAGTTGGGTAACAGCAACCAAAAGTGATGGCGACCTGAATTCAATAAGAAACAGGTTTCTTCATAGTCAAGCTACAAGGAGCAGCTCACTTAATTGGGGAGGGGACGCTTTTAAAGAAAGGCTTTGAAAACCTTTGGGGTTAAGTATGGAATATTGGGGTGGATTACAGCATTGAAGGGGCTATGGTGAGAAGGATGTCTCGTTTGTATAAGGAGGAATTCAGGTTCTTACTGGACATGACCTTGTAAGGAGAGGAAGAAGTTTAACTTGGCTATGACTATGTGGTTTCCTCTGGGGTGGGCAAAGGTGAAATATGTAGGACTACATGTACTGGGACATGCAGGCTGGAGGCAGGGGAAGGAGAGGTCCCACTTCCTACCCCTCTGCAGACAAGATTTCTGGGGTTGGATGCACCTTGACCTCATTCCTGCTCCATACTGCTTCTTCCCAGTCACAGCCCTGGACCCCAAATCCACACCTTTCTGTTTGCCAAACATGTATGTGTCTCATTGTGATGAGGAAAAATTAAATATAGGATATACTAACATAAACTACAGGATCAGATTAGAATTCATGGATGAGAATAACTGAAGATAATGATTCAATTGTGAAATGTCATTTAGTTTATTAAGAAATCAGTAGTGATGGGTCTCCTCCAAGAGCGTGGGTGCCCCTTAAATTTAACGGAAGCAGAGATACCACAGTCAGCCTAAATTACCTCTGAAATCAGAATCTAGATTACTAGGTTTAAAGCTTTTTTTTTTAGTCTTTCATAAGGAGTTTATTTGCAAAGTGGAGGCAATGGAGATGTTGTAATTATTTTTGAGTCTCTAAACACAGGAAAGTTTTATTGACATAAAACTTAAGAGTTTAAGTGCTGTCCTGAAAACCATATGCCGGAATCACATGAAAAGCACAAACATAAAAAATACATGAGGTTTGTATTAAGCATTCCTCCAGGAGAGATCACCATTCCCTCCGGAAGATGAGTGCTAGCCACTGATGTCAGTACACCTTCAGGTTAACTGAGGTCAACCAGCTTCTTGTTTGCTTTGTGTATGTATGTCCACGGTTTTTTGTTGTTGTTTTTTTGGTGGTGTTTTTTGGTGTGTGTGTGTGTGTGTGTGTGTGTGTGTGTGTAGAAATAAAGGAAAAGAGAATATAGTGTAGTAAGGTGTACTTACTGCTTTAAGGAGTAAGTACTAAAAACAAGTGAGGGGGCATTGAAAACAAACAAAGCCAGGACAAACCTAAAACAGAAGTTGGGAAACAATTGCTTGTTTGCTAAACCTTAAAACTAGAAAGCTAGGAACAGGAGCAGTTCAACAAGGCCATGACTAATGACAAATTTCCCTAAGGCTGATGTTTCTCAAATCCAAATTTCTAACCCCAATCATTCTGTGTTCCATTCCTACTGGCCAAACTGCCCACAGCGGGTCTGCAGTGGTGTGTTTCAGTGCACTACAGAGTTTGTGTTCTGTGAGTCTTCCACAGCATGTGTGACTCCTGAGCATTAGTCCAGACTTCCTGTTCTGTGTGCATTTACACGTTCTTACCTCTGCTCTCCTTATCTTTCTCTCTTGTAGACCCGAGGAGTACCGGACACATCCTTCTCCATTTCTGAGATCTGAATGGCTGCATAAAGATTAGCTAGAGTTTTGGGGAGCTCACCACACCTGTCTCACATACTGTTTCTTGCTGTGCCTGCCAGGACACTTTGATTTGTATGTCTTTATCTACTGGATTATCACCTCCCTGAAGGGACAACCACAACCTCAACTGCCATTTGCCAACCTGTCATCTTAGTTCCAAACATCTGCTATCTGAATGTTTACTGAACAGCTTGGTGGGTTGTATAGCAGATATCAAATGATTTTTGCTAAGTGCAATGACCAGGACTTAAAGAACACATACACACACACACACATGCACGCACACACATTCATACACACACATGCACACACATACACACATTTGTGACTGCTCAGTAACATAGAAAACACTCTTCAGTTTGAAGGTTGTCAAGGGAGTGGGAAAGACAAAGAATCCAGAGTGCTAAAGATGGAGACTGAGAACACCCCTTGCTTCTGCGATGGATGAGACCTGGTGGCATAAAATACTACAATGGCTAATATATGCAATTTGAAAGAATCATTGCATACTGTTTAACGCTAAGCCCTCAGTTTTAGATTTTGTTTGACTCTCCTTCAGTGAAGAGAAAAATATACAAGTTTGTCGTTTATAGAATTATTGTAGCACCATTTCTACCAGAATACAAAGAAAGAAACATTCTTAGAAATCTAATTGCTCCTCTGTGGAGAAAACAGGTTATAAAATTATGACACATCCACAGGGTGGAAAATACAAAGTGATGTAGATCTGTGTATTGACTTATGTGATGAGCCATAAAAGTAAGTTGTGTGTGCAATCTTCCACAAATTAAAAAATGTGCCTGCTTATGTTCCTGTAAAAGCAGGAGAAACACTGAAAGATGCAATTGTCAAAGGAAGAGAAGATTGATTTAGTCACAGAAACTTACGAGTTATTTGATTTGATTTTAACATTTCCAAATAAATAACGACATGGCATGTGGAAAAACCACAGAAAACATGCAACAGCTATCAGCCTATTGCTCAGTTATATCAAATGTCAATATTTTGACATATTTGCTGCAACTCTTTTTTTTTAAAGAAGAATAAAGTGTCACAGAGATTGCTGACATCATTTCACCCACATCTCTGCTCCCATGCATCGTCCCACTCTCCCCAGAGGTAAGCTCTGCCTTAATGTCGGATGGATCCTTCTATGCACGGTTTCATAATTTCCCTGTGCATACTCACACAGTCATAAACAACACAGATCTCTGTTTAACTTTATATAATTGTTATAATTTTGTCTACATTCTGCTACTTGTTTTTTTCTCTATCTAATACTGCTTTCCAACATTATACGTGGCAATGCAGTCAATTCATTCTAAATGCCTATGGTGCTTTCTTGTATAATTTTATGGTGATTTATTTTTTTCTGAAATTGAAGGTGATGAATAATGCAATGGCCATTGTCTGCATCTTCTCCCCCCCCTCTCTCTCTCTCTCTCTCTCTCTGTGTGTGTGTGTGTGTGTGTGTGTGTGTGTGTGTGTGTGTGTAGGAGTCTGTCCAGAGTTTGGAGAAGAATTGTGCACTGCATACTCCTGTTTCTAGATCTATCAAATGTGTTTATTAATCACTGTTTAACACTTGAATATTTTAATTAATTAATTTTTACACTCTAACTAGATTCCCCCCTTTCTTTTTTCCCAGTCTCTTCCTCTACTCTCCCCCATCCATTCCTCCTCTGTTTCTCTTCAGAAAAGGACAGGTCTCCTATGGACATCAACCAGCCATGACCTAACAAGTTACAGTCTGAGTAGGTACCCCTTTCCTGTTAAGGCTAGACTAAGCAACCGAGTAGAAAGAAAGGTTCCCCAAGGCAGCAACAGTCAGAGACAGCCCCTGCTCCTAGTTAGCAGACCCACAAGGGATTAAACTACACAACTGTGTCACGTACAAATGTTCTAGGTCAGTTCCATGTATGCTACCTGGTTCAGTCTCTGTGAGTCCCTATGAGGCACCATGGTGGTTCCTAAAATCCTTCTTCTCCCATCTTGGATTCCCTGAGCTCTGCCTAATATTTGGCTGTGGATCTCTGCATATGTTTCCATCAGTTTGCTGGGTGAAGCCTCTCTGATGTCAACGGGGCTAGGCATCCATCTATGAGTATAGCGGAAGATCATTAGGAATCATTTCCTTGATTTGTTTTCCAGTCCTGCTCGGTTCTATGCAAGGTCTCTGGCCTATCCAGCCTCTGGATCCTGGGTCCTTGGCTGGTTACAGGCGGTGCACAGTTCATGCTCATATCCCCCATTACCTGGAGTCTTAGCTAAAGTCATCCTCATAGATTCCTCAGAATTTTCGTTGCACTATGTATGTTTCCAGTTCATTCTAGAGACACCACCACCCTCCTCCTGCTCTGATTCCAGTTGTCTCTCCCAGTACTCTTTCCCTCCATTCCTCACTAACCCCTCTTGTTCCCATCCTCATATCCCCATCTAGGTGCTCCCCCTGTCTACCTGCTATGCCCCCTTCTCAGTGAGATTCATGCATCCCCCTCGAGTCCTTGTTTTTACTTAGCTTCTCTGGTTCTGTGGATTGTAGAATAGTAATCCCTTAGTTTATGGCTGATATCCACTTATAAGTGAGTACATACTATGTTTGGCTTTCTGGGCCTGAGTACCTCCCTCAGGATGATTTTTTAGCTCCATCCATGTCTCTGCAAATTTCATAATATCATTCATTATTTTTTAACAGCTGAGTATACTCTACTGTGTAAATGTATCAGATTTTCTTTATCCATTCTTTGGTTGAGAGGCATTTAGGTGGTTTCCAGTTTTTGGCTATAATGAATAAAGCTGCTGTGAACATAGTTGAGCAAGTATCCTCGTGATACTTCTAGTACTATGGAACATCTTTTGGTTATATGCCCAGAAATGATATTTCTGGGTTTTGAGGTAGACTGAGTCCCAATTTTCTGAAAAACTGTCACATCATATTGATTTCCAAAGTGCCTACACAAGTGTGCACTCCCACCAGAAATGGAGGAGTGTTCCCGTTGCTCCTCATTCTTGTCAGTATGTGGTGTTACTTGAGTTTTTTATCTTAGTCATTTTGACAGGTGTAAGATGGAATCTCAGAGTTATTTTGATTTGCATTTCCTTGATGGCTAAAAATGTACAGCATTTAAGGGCTTCTTGGTTATTAGAGAATCCTCTATTAAGAATTCTGTTAAGATACGTATACCATTTTTTTAAATTTTTATATGTTACCATTTTTAATTGGATTATTTGGTTTGTTGATTTCTGGCTTCTTGAGTTCTTTATATATTTTGGATATCATCCCTCTGTCAGATGTGTGCTTGGGAAAGGACTTTTTCAATTCTATAGGCTGCCATTTTGTCCTTTAGACATGTTCTTTGCCTCACAAAACCTGAGTTTCATTAGGTCTCATTTATTAGTTGCTGATCTTAGTAACTGTGCAATAGTTATGTTCCAGAGCTATCTCCTGTGCCAATATATTCAAGGATATTCCCCACTTTCTCTTCTTTCAGGTTTAGTGTTGCTGGTTTTATGGTGGATTTGAGTTTTGTTCAGGATGATAAATATGGATCTATTTGCATTATTCTACTTGCAGACATAGAGTTAGATCAGCACCATTTGTTAAAGGTGCATTTTCCCCCATTGTATAATTTTGAGTTCTTTGTCAAAATCAAATATCCATAGGTGGGTGGATATACATCTGTTTCTTTGATTTCATTCCATTTATCAACTTTTTTGTTTATGGCAATAGTATGCAGTGTTTATTATTATTGCTCTGTAGTATAGCTTGAGATCAGGAATGGTGACACTTTCAGAAAGTCTTTTATTGTACATGATTGTCTTAGGTATCCTGGGTTCTTTGTTTTTCCATTTGAATTTGAATATTTTTCTTTCAAGGTCTGTAAAAAATTGTGTTGGAATTTTTGGTGGGAATTGCAATGAATCTGTAGATTGCTTTTGGTAAGATGGCTTTTTTTTTTTTTTTTTTATGGTTAAACCTACCTATCCATGAGCATGAGAGATCTTTCAACTTTTTGGTCTCTTCTTTCATGTTTTTCTTCAGAGCCTTGAAGATCTTGTCTAATTAGAGTTATATCAAGACATTTTATATTATTTATAGCTATTCTGAAGGGTATTGATTCCCTGAATTCTTTCTCAGCCTGTTTAATATTTATATGATTATATGATTTTTTTTGAGTTAATTTTGTATCCATCCTAGTTACTGAAGGAAAGTATTTATTAGTTATAGGAGTTCCCTGGTAGATTTTTGGGGGGGATCTCTTGTGCATTCTACCATATCATCTGAAAATAATGATACTTTGAATTTTTTCTTTCTAATTTGTGTCCCCCTGGTCTCCTTTAGGTGTATCATTGCTCAAGTTAAAATTTCTAGTACGATATTGAATAGTTAGGGAGAGAGTTGACAGCCTGTCTTCTCCCTTAGCTTAGTGGACTTGCTTGGAGTTTCTCTACATTCAGTTTGATGTTGGCTATTGGCTTGCTATATTTTATTGTCTTAGTCAGGGTTTCTATTCCTGGACAAAGCATCATGACCAAGAAGCAAGTTGGAGAGGAAAGGGTTTATTCAGCTTACACTTCCATACTGCTGTTCATCACCAAGGAAGTCAGGACTGGGACTCAAGCAGGTCAGGAAGCAGGAGCTGATGGCCATGGAGGGATGTTCTTTACTGGCTTGCTTCCCCTGGCTTGCTCAGCCTGCTCTCTTATAGAACCCAAGACTATCAGCCCAGGGATGGCACCACCCACAATGGGCTAGGCCCTCCCCTCTTGATCACTAATTGAGAAAATGCCTTACAGCTGGATCTCACTGAGGCATTTCCTCACCTGAAGTTCCTTTCTCTGTGGTAAGTCCAGCCTGTGTCAAGTTGACACACAAAACCATCCAGTATATTTATAATGTTTAGGTATGTTCCTTGTACTTTTGATCACTTCAAGAATTTTATCATGAGGAGTGCTAAATTTTGTCAAAGATTTTTTCAGCAACTAATGAGATGATCATGTGGTTTCCTTCCTTTAATTTGTTTATATGGTGTATTACACTGACAGATTTTCATGTGTTGAATCATCTCTGCATCTCTGAAATGAAGCCTACTTGATCATAGTGAATGATGTTTTTAACATGTTCATTGATTTAGTTTTCAAGTATTTTATTTGATGTTTTTACATCAATGGTCAGGAAAATTGGTCTAAAATTCTCTTTCTTTGTTGAGCTTTTGTGTGGTTTGGGTATCAGGTTGACTGTGGCCTCATAAAATGAACTTGGCAATGTTCCTTCTGTTTCTATGTTGTTGAATAATTAGAGGAGTTTCAGTGGTAGGTCTCCTTTGAAAGTCTGGTAGAATTCTGTGCTAAAGTCATCTGGCCTTGGTTTTCTTCTGTTTGAGAGACTTTTAATGGTTGATTCTGTTTCCCTAAAGATTGTAGGCCTTTTTAAATGATCTGATCTTGATTTTACATCGGCAAGTTGTATCTTTTGAGAAATTGTCTATATTTTAGTGGTTCCAGTTTTGTGATATAGGATTCTGAAGTATGACCTGATGATTCTTTGGATTTCCTCAGTGTCTGTTAATAAAACTCCCATTTCATTTCTGATTTTGTTAATTTAGATATTCTCTCTCTGCTTTTACTTAGTTTGGATAAGGGTTTTTCTAACTTGTTTATTTTCTCAAAGAAACCAACTCTTTGTTTCATTGACTTTTTAAAATTGTTTCTGTCTTATTGATTTCTTCCCTGGCTTCATGAAAATTGAGTCTTCCTTTGATTCATTCCTTCTTACTTTCCATCCCATCTTTTAATTTTCCAATTCCCTTTGCTATATAACTCTCCCTAAGCATAATACTCTCTATGTCCTTTGTAGGGATTGAAAAAAAGTTTTGGCTCTGTGTCTGTGTATTTAATCAACCTCGAATTGAAACAATCTGGGTTAAAATGTACATATACAGAACATGAAGAGATATGACCCCTTCTCATACAGTATAGCAACTGTGTAGTTTTCATTTACATTGTACCAGACAGTATATGTAAAGAAGAAATTATTTAAATACATAGGATAATATGAGTAAGTTACATGGAACTAGAGTGCCACTAGTTTGTCTAGTTGACTTTAGTATTGACATTAAGATATGTTCCAAATTATATAAAATAGTAGATATTTTTGTTTGCTTGTTTGTTTTGGTTTGGTTTTTTGTTTGTCTTTGTTTTTGTTTTTGTCTTCAGGGGAGACCTTTTCTGATCTTTTATCTATCTATCTATCTATCTATCTATCTATCTATCTATCTATCTATCTATCTATTTATTTTCTTCATTTAAATTTCAAATGATATCGCCAAATCCCCCTATACCCTCCTCCCACCCTGCTCCCAAACCCACCCACTTCCGCTTCCTGGCCCTGACATTCCCCTGTACTGGGACATATGACCTTCGCAATACACAGGGCCTCTCTTCCCATTGATGGTCAACTAGGCCCTCCTCTGCTACATATGCAACTAGAGACACAGCTCTGGGGGGGGGGGTCCTTGTGTTCCATCCAATAGATTACTGTGAGCATCCACTTATATATTTGCCAGGCATTGGCATAGACTCACAAGAGAGAGCTATGTCAGGGTCTTATCAGCAAAATCTTTCTGGCTTATGCAATATTGTCTGGGTGTGTTGATTGTATATGGGATGGATCCCTGGTGGGGGCAGTCTCTGGATGTTCTTTCCTTCCATCTTAGCTCTGAACTTTGTCTCTGTAACTCCTTCCATGGGTATTTTGTTCCCCATTCTAAGAAGGAACTACGTATCCACACTTTGGTCTTCCTTCTTGAGTTTCATGTGTGTTTGCAAAATGTATCTTGGATATTCTAAGTTTCTGGGTTAATATCTGCTTATCAATGAGTGCATACCATTTGTGGTATTTTGTGATTTGGTTACCTCACCCAGGATGATATCCTCCAGATCCATCTATTTGCCTAGGAATTTCATAAATTCATTGTTTTTAATAGCTAAGTAGTACTTCATTGTGTAAATGTACCACATTTTCTGTATCCATTCCTC
>NC_034611.1:2575810-2590533 GCF_900095145.1 Mus pahari | reverse complement strand
ATGTGGAGTTCCTTGATTCAAGTATACTTGACCTTAGAATAAGGAGGTAAGAATGGATCAATTCTCATTCTTCTACATGATAACTGCCAGTTGTGCCAGCACCATTTGTTGAAAATGCTGTCTTTTTTCCACTGGATTTTTTTAGCTCCCTTGCCAAAGATCAAGTAACCATAGGTGTGTGGGTTCATTTCTGGGCCTTCAGTTCTATTCCATTGATCTACCTGTCTGTCACTGTACCAGTACCATGCAGTTTTTATCACAATTGCTCTGTAGTATAGCCTGAGGTCAGGCGTGGTGATTCCACCAGAGGTTCTTTTATTGTTGAGAATAGTTTTTGCTATCCTAGGTCTTTTGTTATTCCAGATGAATTTGCAAATGGCCCTTTCAAATTCCTTGAAAATTTTTCCGTTTCTTCCAGGTATTCCAATTTTGTTGAGAATAGACTTTTGTGGTAGGATCTGATGGTGTTTTGGATTTCCTCATATTCTGTTGTTTTCTCTCCCTTTTCATTTCCGATTTTTTAAAATTAGGATACTGCCCCTGTGCCCTCTAATGAGTATGGCTAAGGGTTTATCTATCTTGTTGATTTTCTCAAAGAACCAGCTCCTGTTTTGGTTGATTCTTTGAATAGTTCTTTTTGTTTCTAATTGGTTGATTTCAGCCCTGAGTTTGATTATTTCCTGCTGTCTACTCCTCCTGGGTGAATTTTCTCCCTTTTTTTCTAGAGCTTTTAGGTGTGCTGTCAGGCTGCTAGCGTATGCTCTCTTTA
Organism: Mus pahari; assembly: GCF_900095145.1. Lineage (NCBI taxonomy): Eukaryota > Metazoa > Chordata > Mammalia > Rodentia > Muridae > Mus > Mus pahari. Next base: position 2,589,764 of record NC_034611.1, on the reverse strand, counting down.
GTTTCTTTTGGAGACACTCAGAGCTAAGAGTTTTCCTCTTAGAAATGCCTTCATTGCATCCCATACATTTGGATATGCTGTGGCTTCATTTTCATTAAACACTAAAAATTCTTTAATTTCTTTATTTCTTCCTTGACCAAGAAATCATTGAGTAGAGTGTTGTTCAGCTTCCATGTGAATGTTGGCTTTCTATTCTTTATGTTGTTATTGAAGATCAGCCTGAGTCCATGGTGATCTGATAGGATGCATGGGATAATTTCAATATTTTTGTATCTGTGGAGGCCTGTTTTGTGACCAATTATATGGTCAATTTTGGAGAAGATGCCATGAGGTTCTGAGAAGAAGGTATATCCTTTTGTTCTAGGATAAAATATTCTGTAGATATCTGTTAAATCCATTTGTTTCATAACTTCTATTAGTTCACTGTGTCTCTGTTTAGTTTCTGTTTCCAGGATCTGTCCATTGGTGAGAGTGGGGTTTTGAAGTCTTCCACTATTATTGTGTGAGGTGCAACATGTGCTTTGACCTTTACTATCGTTTCTCTAATGAATGTGGCTGCCCTTGCATTTAGAGCATACATATTCAGAATTGAGAGTTCATCATGGGAGATTTTATCTATGATGAGTATGAAGTGCCCTTCCTTGTCTTTTTTGATAACTTTGTGTTGGAAGTCGATTTTATTTGATATTAGAATAGCTACTCTAGCTTGTTTCTTCTGACACTTTGCTTGGAAAATTATATTACAGCCTTTTATCCTGCGGTAGTATCTGTCTTTTCCCCTGAAGTGGGTTTCCTGTAAGCAGCAAAAAGTTGGGTCCTGTTCATGTAGTCAGTCTGTTAGACTATGTCTTTTTATTTGGGAATTGAGTCCATTGATATTAAGAGATATTAAGGAAAAGTAATTGTTGCTTCCTGTTATTTTTGTTGTTAGAGTTGTTATTCTGTTCTTGTAGTTGTCTTCTTTTAGGTTTGTTAAAGGATTACTTTCTTGCTTTTTCTAGGGCATAGTTTCTGTCCTTTTGTTGGTGTTTTCCCATTATTATCCTCTGAAGGGTTGGATTCATGGAAAGATATTGTGTGAATTTTGTTTTGTCATGGAATACCTTGGTTTCCCCATCTATGCTAATTGAGAGTTTTGCTGAGTATAATAGCCTGGGCTGGCATTTGTGTTCTCTTAGGGTCTGTCCAGAATCTTTTGGCCTTCCTAGTTTCTGGTGATAAGTCTAGTATAATTCAAATAGGTTTGCCTTTATATGTTACTTGACCTTTTCCACTACTGCTTTTAATATTCTATCTTTATTTAGTGCATTCCTTGTTCTGATTATTATGTGTAGGGAGGAATTTCTTTTCTGGTCCAGTCTATTTGGAGTTCTGTAGGCTTCTTGTATGTTCATGGGCATTTCTTTCTTTAGGTTAGGAAAGTTTTCTTCTATAATTTCGTTGAAGATATTTACTGGCCCTTTAAGTTGAATATCTTCATTCTCATCTATACCCAATATTCTTAGGTTTGGTCTTATCATCGTGTCCTGGATTTCCTGGATGTTTAGGATTTGGATCTTTTTGCATTTTGCATTTTCTTTGATTGTTCTATGTTCTCTATGGAATCTTCTGTCCCTGAGATTCTCTCTTCTATCTCTTGTATTCTGTTGCTGATGCTCACATCTATCGTTCCTGACTTATTTCCTAGGGTTTCTAGCTCCACTTTTTTCTCCCTTTGGGTTTTCTTCAATGTTTCTACTTCCATGTTTCGATTTAGGATGGTTTTGTTCAATTCTACCATCTGTATGTCTGTGTTTTCCTGTAATTCTTTAAGGAATTTTTGCATGTCCTCTTAAAGTTCTTCTACCTGTTTAGCAGTGTTTTCCTGTAATTCCTTGAGGGATTTTTGTGCTTCCTCCTTAAGGGCTTCTACCTGTTTAGCAGTGCTCTCCTGTATTTCTTTAAATGACTTATTAATGCCTGTCTTATAATCCTCTACCAGCATCATGAGATACGATTTTAGATCTGAATCTTGCTTTTCTGGTGTCTTGGGGTATCCAGAACTTGCTGTGGTGGGCGTACTGCGTTCTGATGATGCCCAGTGGTCCTGGTTTCTGTTAGTAAGATTCTTTCATTTGCCTTTTGCCATGAAAGTAATCTCTGGTTTTAGATGTTCTAGCTGTTTCTGGCTGGAACTTGTTCCTCTTGTGATTCTTTAGCCTTGTCAGCACTCCTGGGAGACCAACTCTCTCCTGCATCCTAGTGGTCAGAACACTCTCTGCAGGCAAGCTCTCCTCTTGCAGGGAAGGTGCACAGAACTCTGGAACTCAGATCCACCTCCTGATTCCTGGGGTCAGAGACCTCCCTGGAGGCTGACTCTCCTCTGTCACGGAAGGTGTCCAGGGGTCTGCGTCTTAGCTCTGTCTCCTGGCTGAGGATTAATGCCTGAAGAGACCCTGTCCAAGAAGCTCCTTTGCTTCTGCTACCCATGTGCTCTCCTGTGTAGATTGGTCTCAGTGATCCCAAGATTCTGTGTGTGCTAGGGTCTGCCTTTGTCCTTTGACCCTGTTGCTGCTAGCAAAAGACCCTCTGGGTTTTTTGGAACTGATGTTGCATTCCACTCACCAGTGATCTCAAGGTCCAGAGTGTGCTAGGATGCCTGCAGCATGGAGAGTCCTCTGGGGACCTTGGGGCCCTCCATTGAGATGGCGCCGAAGATGGCATGGGGCAAACAGTAGTTTTTTGTTTTTGTTTTTTTTTAAAAGACACATCATTTTAAAATAAGCTTCAGATTTCATTTTAACATTGGAGATTGTGCTCATGAATAAAGAGGTAAATACCACCATGATTCTGGTACCACATATGCATAACAAACTGCTAAATGACTTATTCAGAGAGTAGAAAGGGCACCATCCTATACATGGGACACATGTTTGTATGAAAGTTCTATCAGGGAGACAAGACTTAAGAACTTATTAGACATGTGACATTGAGGAAAATATGTATCTCCTTCACATGGACCCCATGAACTGCTGGATATGTAGCCTCACAATAACAATTACTGCACAGTAACCTGTTTTCTGGTAAGGAGTGTGGACACCAAGCATCCACTGACTGAGATGTCCCGGATGCTTCTGGGGCTTCACCGAGGCTCCATCTTCCCATTACCTGCTGTTGATGCTCAATCTTCCCATTACCTGCTGTTGATGTAGACTCTTTGGCTGCCGTTTACTCCCCTAGCTGCTCACCCATATGGATCTAGCATGCTGTTCCAGCAGTTCTGCCCATTTCACTTACAGATGGGCTCAGCCCCAGCATCCCCATGGCCAAAGAAACAACCTGCTCCTTGTATCTTGTTTAGATTTGTTAGTACAGAATACTGTGTTTCTATTTTTTTTTTCTGGAATTGCTTGAAGGCTGCTGTAGTCTTTTTAACTCATAGAAGTAGATTTGCTCTAAGCTGTATGCTGTGTAATGACAGTCAGCAGTAGTACTGATATATCTATATCTATATCTATATCTAAATTGATATCTATATCTATATCTATATCTACATCAACATCTACACCTACATCTATATCTGTGGAATGTATATGCCTGGAATAAAAGATCCTGCATTTGCCTTAGAGTACCAAGAGAGGCAGGATTATCTAACAAATTGCTGTTGAAATCACTGCACTTTGTAGATTTAATTACTCAATAAATTCTCACATTGTGAAAAGACAAATACGTGTTCATCCATGTTTCTGTCATAGTGTGGTGATGTTGTTACAGGAGTGTTATGTGGAATTATATTGTTGATTAGGAATTCTGAATTCTAAAGTCTATATGCATGAATTGGAACAATATTGTACACAGGAAACTTTAAGGGTGAAAAGTCAAGTGTGGTGACACACATCTCAGTATTCAGAAGGTAGAAGAAGAGAGTTACTACAAATTCATAACTAGTGTGGCCCACATAGCAAATTCTGGATCACTCATAGCTATAGAAAAAAAATCAAGGATTTTATTGACTGTTATTTTATAGTATATAAACATATGATATTTTTGTTTCATTGATTGATTAGAATCTCAATCATTTTTAGTTTGTTTATTTAGTTTTAATTAGTACACATCCATGCAATTAACAGAGTAGACTGTGATACTCTGATACATGTATGTATTAGGTAACAAACATGTTGTTTGTAACTGCCATCACCTTGTATATTTATCATCTTTCATCTACCTTGTGATGTTAGTGATAGATATCCTACTATGCAGTAGAGTGCAACTTTGTACATCTGTCAGTCTCCTGGTAATCACTGTTATATTCTCTGCTTCTGAGAGTTCACCTTCTTTAGATTTCCCAAGTTCTTTTATGTCTGTGCCTGATGTGTTTAGCTGAGCATCTTCCAAGCTCATCCATGTTGCTGCAAATGACAGGACTTGATTTGTTTGTGATGTAGCATAGTAATCCATTGTATGCACATGATATAGTTTCCTCATCCATTCATCTATTCATTTTATATCTTGGTTACTGTGAGGCCCACTGTATAAACAGGAGATTCCAGATCTATCTGCCAAGGTTATGAGGTAATATTCCCCCTGCCAAGGCTATTGTGGATGTCCTCTCTGCCAAGTTTATTGACTCCATGATAATCAGAGACAGCACATATCCAGGAGGCCAGGGTGAGTCTATGTCCTTAGCAAAAATGGTAAACGCTGTGGCCTTTACGGCAGCCCTTACGGCTGTGGGAAACAACTCTGAAAACAAGAGTTGAAAAATATTTAACTTGTCAACTATGAAAATATAAGGTTGTGATATGAATTATATGTGGGTCTTCACAAACCTAAAAGACCAGAGGCAGCTGCACTATGAGCCAGCTTGTCAGAAGGATCCAAAGGCAGGAAAATACAACAGCAGCCAGATTCCTGAGTTCAAGGCTAAACAGTGACAGCAAATTTAGGCCCAGGTGTGGTGAGAGCAGTGATTTCCCAGCCAGATCCTGCCAAGCTACTTTATTGTCTGTGCTTACTGAAGCAGACAGGACTCTGAATTCATTTGCAATCTAGAAAGAAAAAAAAAATGTGCTTGCTGAGTTTTCCTAGGAGTCAAGGGTCTAAGGTAAAAAAATGCTGATTGGTAGGAAAATTAAAAGGGACCCTGTGGTAGACATTGATATGTAAATAAAAGATTGGTCTTTAAGAGCTGAGCTGTTTGGTAATCTTCAGAAAGCTATCTTCAGCAGAAGAGGCTGTCAGCTTGTACCTATGATTCTACTTGATGTTATTTTTCTCATTGGTCTCAAACAGATCTTCCTCAGGACCTCTCTGGCATCTGCATTTGTTTGTCTGTTTGCTTGTTGTGAGAGACAGTCTGTTGCCATGGTACCTAGGTTGGCCCTGAATTTCTAGACTTAAGTGATTCTCCTGACTCAGCTTCTCAAGTTGTTAAGACCTCCACAGTAGCTTCTATTCTATTTTCTTATGTTGCTTTGTATCTTTAAGTGTTAAAGATTTCTTTTCATTTTATGTATATGAGTGTTCTACTATATGCATATAAGTGCATCATATGCAGACAGTGCCCACAAAAGCTAAAGAGGGCATCAGATCCCTAAAAGTGTAGTGAGGAACTGCTGTGTAGGTGATAGCAACAAACCCCAGGTCCTCTGGAAAACCAGCTATCGGTTTTGCCATCTCTCTAAGCACTGTCTTTCAATTTTAATCAATTTTTAACTTTTAATTACATCTTTAGATTTTTTTCCATATAAAGTCAGTCATCCACATGTAGAAACTATTTAAATTTTTTCCTTTCAAATTTAAATGTTATTTCTTTCTCTTACTTATTTGACTGGGGTTATGTCAGAAATACTCAAAGGAGGCTTTTCTTTTTTTAAGAGGAAAAGGTCTCAACTTACTCTTGTGTGGTTTAATATTAGTCTTGTGTTTGTTACATGTGTCCTTAACTGAGCTGAGGCACATTCTTTATGTGTAGTTTATTTAAAGATATTTTTAACCAGGAATGGCTGCATGGTTTTGTCTAATGATCTTTCTATATCTATTGAAATGATAGTGGAAAACTAAGAATTAAGAAAATGTGTGACTTTTAAAAATACAGACAAATCAATGGGCCAGAAATACTTGTAACAATTTACATAATTTCACTTACATCCTCTTACATGGATTGGCAAAGAAATAAATATGTTACATAACTATGATATCTACACCTATATTATTATATAGATTAGACAAATGAGAAATTAAATGTTTACTTATGGTTCTTATATATTATAGGTAGGATCTTCACATTTTCTATTTATAAACTTTCCAGTTTTTTGTTATATTTTACTTATTTTTGTGTATCTGTGTTTGTGTACATGAATGACCTAACAACCCCCCCACCCCCCTTAGAGGTTAGGGGAGAATGTTCAGTAGTCAATTAACTCCTTCCATCATGTGACCTGGAAACTGAACTTAAGTCACCAGCTTTGGCATCAAACACATATAACCACTGAACTGTCTCACTGACCCTATTTATAGGATTTAAAATTTAATTAAACTCCACAATTTACTAAGTTTTGTTGGTTTTTCTAAGCCTAGAATACCTTTTCTTTTCAACAGTGCCACTGGGAACATGGTTCCCTTTTGGCATCATGACTTCTTAGGTTCCTCTGTGCTGTGATAATTTCATAGATTTAATTTTTGGTGACATTCAAAGTTTTAAATGTACCTCCTTCTTAGATCTCTGACATTGTCGAAGACTAGCGACTTGTAGTCTGACAGTTAAGCTTAAGTTGTTTAAAATTTAAGAAGGTGGTCTTAGAATGGTAATGCAAGTTAAGATAAAAAAATTAAACACAAACTTCTAATTCACCAAGGTAGGACAAATGATAAAATGCTTTATATAAATTATCAAATATAATAGACTGGATGTTTTAAATTAGTTTTTACAATTGTTATATACTTGTACTCAATTTATATCTGAGAGAAAGGGAGCCTTCTATTGGAGTGAAAAGGGGAATTATTGACGTTTGGTCTTTTGCTATGTATTGAATTGGTAGGTGTGAACCACCAAGACCTGGTTGCCCCAGAGACAAGAGAGTCTGCATGTAGACCGAAGCGACACTACGTGACCTTGCATCCAAAGTATTTGTGATTGATTATTAAAGATGCCTACAGCTTATACCTGGGCAGACTTGGGATAGGCAGGGTTTGGTATTTCTATCTGGGGAAGAGGATGTAGGAGGAAACCACAAAGGAGAGAGGAGAGGCTGAGGAAAGAAGATGCCGTGGATCCGGAGTCAAGGAAAGGTGACCCTGAGGTCTCTCCAATTGGAATTAACTGCAGCCCAAATGAAACATAGTAAGTCATAACCCTGGATTATAGATATATGAGTGTTCTACTCTATGTACATAAGTGCTCATGGGCATTTATTTGAGTAGCAGAACAGGAAAACAATTTGTGCTGATGGCAGCAAGGAAGCAGAAAAAAAGGAAGGTACATATACAGCCATTGTAGACAGAGACAGGTAATTTACATATACAGCTCTTACGTTCTTACGTAGAGAGTAGACATCTGCTCAGCTCTTGTGGCGTTTAAGGGGGCTTATTGTAAGTAATAAAAGTTGTGTGCCTTTTATCTGGGAAGTGAATGTTCAAAGGTGGGGTAGAAACTCCAGATTCTCTATTCTCTCCCTCTCTCTGCCTTTCTTCAATAAACACCTCAAAACCATGGACTGCCTCTTCTCATCGGACCTGCTGGTGCTGGAGCAATGGCGCAGGTCTTCCCTTAATAAGCTGCGTGTCTAACCTCCCACTGGGAGGCCTCCCTGCACCCCAGCTATGGCTGCCACCAAACCAAGCCACCACCAAGCAAGACAAAGATTCTCCTTCCTGCAGGACCCAGCCAGAACCCCCACACACACACTGGCCCATGTTCTGTTCTCAGTTCTTCCATGACATCCAGCAGCGTCTCAGGTGTCCAAGACTGAAAACCTGTCTTCCCTGGCCTCTATGTAGCCCAGGGACCCCAGAACTGGCTCTTCCATGGCACCCATCAGTGTCTGTGGTGCCTGAGAGTCTGAGCCCTACTCTGGCAGGTCCTAGGGGACACCAGATTGTGCTCCCCCCTACCCAGAACAGGGCCCTGTGTCTTCTCACAGCCCAGTGGTGCCATGGGGGTGTGCCCAGTCAGACTTCCCACGTCTGCCTCACCCAGTGGCCCAAGCCTTGGGCAGGATATGGAACCACATTTTTACTCCACAGTGGACTATCCATAGAAATGTAAGTAAGTAGCAATCTTCTATTTTTAGTGTCATTTGTAGAATTTTAAGGAAGTGTAAATATTCATCAAATACAATTCTAGCATAAGATTGGATTTTTTTTTGTAGTTCAACATACACAGTGTACAGACAGCCATTTCATAAGTACCAATGAAGGCACTGGTGGAGTTAAGGCAGCCTTCAAAAAAAGAATAACATATGATATAGACATAACTGGGTATATGATACTATGTCAAGTACTATTCCAGGCAGCAGGAAATAAACATGAGAAGGATGTATTCATAGAGTTTAAGGTATCACACAGTAGAAGACAAAAATCAAACACAGAACTAGAAAGAGAAACAGTTACAAATATATCAGTATTAAAATATTTCTGTAAGCAAAATGGAGGGAGAGAATACAATTTATTAATGAGAACAGTCAAATCTACCCAGAACTGATATTTGATCTGAGCCTGAAATACAAAAAAAAAAAAAAAAAAAAAAAATCAATAGCAAAGAAAGGGAAAGACAGCCCCAGCTCAAGAGAACACAAGCCAAAGAGCAAAAGCAGGAAAGTGCACACTGGTCATAGCAACTTCTCAGTGTCCTATTACAATATCCTAATAGTATCCTGTTGCCACTTAGTGACACTTGTCCTTGGGTAAGCCGCAAGCATTAAAGATTAATGAATGACTGTGCTTTGGAAACATAGTGATATTGCTACCTGTCTAGTTTATTTCCAGTGTAAGAGAAGCAGTGTTAGTGTGAGTCACCATTGGAGCCGCAGATAATCAACATCGTAAACAAGAAGAAGCAATCGACTAATTAGGATTGTGGATCTCTTGGGTCCAATGTAAGAAGTCATTTCACTTTTCAATAGAGATCACTATATTTGGAAACTGTTATATTGATCATTGTTTCTAAGCACATGAATGTTGTATAATCTACAATGGTACATGAGGATAAGGAATTGTTTAGCTTCAAAAGAATGAAATAACTGTCTCAAAAATTTTATTCAATTTTGTCTGTTTGGATCCATCATGCTTTGAAAGGATTCTTCCATTTTATGAAAATTACTTTTCTCTGTCTGTAAGAGATATATATGTAAATTCCCTGACTCTGTCTATAATGGCTGTATATGTAAATTCCCTGACTCTGTCTATAATGGCTGTATATGTAAATTCCCTGACTCTGNATGGCTGTATATGTAAATTCCCTGACTCTGTCTAAAATGGCTGTATATGTAAATTCCCTGACTCTGTCTAAAATGGCTGTATATGTAAATTCCCTTTCTCTGTCTGTAAGAGCTGTATATGTAACTTACCTGTCTCTGTCTACAATGGCTGTATATGTACCTTCCTTTTCTTCTGCTTCGTTGCTGCCATCAGCACAATTGGTTTTCCTGTTCTGCCTGTCAAATAAATACCCATGCACAGCTCCCAAAGACAGGTACTGTAAATACCAAGAATTCTCTAATTCATCAACATCAGTTAAGATAGGTTTGGAAATAACACTATAGTAGTTTTATACTCATTTCAAGCTATTGGGTCTAAGCCTAGAAAATTCAATAGGATGAGACCCACACCTTTAAAATAACAAGAGTGCTTAGCTTTTCTGTCATATGTTGAACCAGACTTTAAAAAAAAAAACTAATTATAACACATAAAGTGATTTGATTTAGAGCAGAAGATTCCTTTCATGACAAAAAAGTTCAAACAGCAAAGTGGAGAGCTTTGAAATAATGAATGTATATGTGTACATTCAAAGCACAGTATACACTGTATTAGTACTTTGGTGTCAATGTTTGCTTTCAGTAGAAGCAAGGGTTGATTTTGGTGGATCTGTATAGCTGTGATATGACACTCATGGTTCTTCAAGGCCCATCTGCTTGTGCCTCTGGTTAACACAACATTTAGTCTTACTGTAAATGAGCTATGTGATGGAAGATCTCTTCAGTCACTTACCATCTCCTATGCCAGTGTGTTACATGACTGTTGGATGAATCATGCAACTCTTTAAAAACCACCACTTAAGTATATAAATCCTCCTCTCAATCTGCTAAGAGCTGCTAATGTTCAGAAATTTCCCCACTCTTATTTCACCTGGAAGTAGCCTAATGATTGATAATATTCACAGAAATAGAAGAGCAGTTTACTTCCTTCAATATGAAAGAAAATTCTGTGTTTTTATTTATACTACTTATACCTAGGTGGGAATGGGCTAAATGAGAGGACTCACCTGAAATCATGTTCTTGCTTGCCAGTTTGTTTTAGCCTTATGAACACAGACGGAGCTGTGACTGCGACAACTCACACCTCTCCTAAGGCCGTTCCTTCTCTTCCAGACACTTCCAAACTATGACCCAAAATAAACCCTTCTTCATTAAATATATATATATATATATATATATATATATATATATATATATATATATAGAGAGAGAGAGAGAGAGAGAGAGAGAGAGAGAGTCTCTGGCCAACCTCAACAGATGCATCATATAACACATCTTGAAACACAGGGATAAAAGTCTCCTATCATGTTTAGCAGAGAACTGTATTATTTAAAAACTAATCTCATTTATTCTGGGTAATGGTAGTGACTGAGAATATGAACCATGGGACACTTGTCACTAGGGAGACTAGATGGAACACACTAATGTGAAAGCCACAAACCCACTAAGATTTAAGGCTAGAGGGGCTCAATTGTAATCCATTGGATGATAAAGGTGGTATAATTAGGTTCATGCCCAAAACTTTCCCAAACTTTTATGTCTCTCATTACTTTTGAATCATTAATCCTCATCTACCTCACATATATAGCCTCAGGAAGAATTACCACACTTCCGGTTTCTGTCTGTACCTGGAGCCTATCCTCTGGCAAAGGGCTCCATACCCAAATAGAGCTGGGAGAAAGCAAGTCTCCCAGAAGTGTTGACAGACCTGTGAGCCGGGTAGGACCACTACTGCTGCTCAGAGAAACTCACCCAGAACACTCAGGACATAGGAACTGAGGAGTAGCTTGCAAGAGGAGTCTTCCTGTTTCTGTCTATGCCCTGAGCTGATCCTGTGCCACAGAGCTACATACACAGATACCAGCAGGAGATGGCTGGTCTTTCAGGAGTGCCTACACACCTGCGAGCACAGGTAAGACCACCACTTCTTTTCAAATTCCTGGCCCAAGAGGGACCTTCTCAGACCCATCAGGACACAGGAACCAAGGATCAGCTGGGGAGAGGATCCTTCTGATCTCTGTCTGTACCCCAGAGCTGAGCCTGTACCACAGCTCTCCATACCCAAATTCTACCAGGAGAGAACTGGTCTCCCAGGAGTACTGACAGACAGACTTGCAGGAGGGACAGGCCAAAGTCAGAGACAGCAAGACCAGCTAACCTCAGAGATTACCAGATGGTGAAAGGCAAGTACAAGATCTTAAGCAATGGAAACCAAGACTACTTGGCATCATCAGAACCCAGTTCTCCTACCAGAGTAAATCCTGGTTACCCCAACCCACCAGAAAGGCAAGACTCTGATTTAAAAATCACATCTCATGATGATGATAGAGGACTTTAAGAAGGACATCAATGACTCCTTTAAAGAAATACAAGAGAACACAGGAAAACAAGTAGAAGACCTTAAAGAGAAAACACTAAATCCCTTAAAGAATTATAGGAAAACACAACCAAGCAGGTGAAGGAACTGAACAAAAACCATCCAGGATATAAAAGTGGAAATAGAAATAATAAAGAAATCACAAAGGGAGACTGTGTCTAAGACAGACTACCTCAGAGTAAAGGGCTGGAAAAAAAATTTCCAAGCAAATGATCCCCAAAACCAAACTGAAGTAAGTAGTCATTCTAATAACAGATAAAATCAACTTTCAACCAAATTTCATTTTAAAAAAAGGAGGGGGGAAGGACACTTCATACTCATCAAAGAAAAAAGATCTACCCAGTAGAACTCTCAATTCTAAACTAAACAGATACACAGAAGTTATGGACCAAATTGATTTAACTATTATTTATTTATTTATCTATGGAACATTTCATCCTAAATCAAAAGAATATAACTTCTCAGCACCTCATGGTACCTTCTTCACAATTGACCATCTAGTCAGTCATAAAGCAGACCTCAACTGATATAAGAAAGTTGAAATAATCCCATGCCTCCTATCAGACCTCCACAGACTAAGGTCTTCAATAGCAACAAAAATAGTGGAAAGCCCACATACAAGTGGGAGCTGGACAACACTCCTCTCAATGATAACTTAGTCAAGGAAGAAATAAAGAAAGAAATTAATGACATTTTAGAATTTAATGAAAATAAATGTACAACATACCCAAACTTATGGGACACAATGAAAGCAGTGCTAAGAGGAGAACTCATAGCTCTGAGTGCCTCCAAAGAAAAACTGGAGAGAACATACAATAGAAGTTTAACAGCACACCTGAAAGTTCTAAAACATAAAGAAGCAAGTACACCCAAGAGGAGTAGACAGCAGCAAATATTCAAACTGAGGGCTGAAATCAACCACATAGAGACAAAAAGAACTATACAAAGAATCAACAAAACCAGGAGTTGGTTCTTTGAGAAAATCAACAGGATAGATAAACCTTTAGCCTAGTTAACAAAATCAGAAATGAAAATGGACACACAGCAACAAAAACAGGGGAAATTCAAAATCCCATCAGATCCTAACACAAAAGCTTATATACAACACAGCTGGACAATCTGGATGAAGTGCACAATTTTCTAGACAGATATCAAATACCAAAGTTAAGTCAGAATCAGATAAACCATCTAAACACTCCCATAACCCCTAAAGGAATAGAAGCAGTCATTAAAGTCTCCCAACCAAAAAAATGAATGAATTAAAATAGAAACGCCCAGGGCCAAATGGGTTTAGTGCAGAATTCGATCAGACCTTCAAAGAAGCCTGAATACCAAGACTCTTCACACTGTTCCACAAAATAGAAACAGAAGGAACACTACCCAATTCGTTCTATGAAGTCACAATTATGCTGATACAAAACCACACAAAGAACCAACACAGAGAACTTCAGAACCATTTCCCTTATGAATATTGATGCAAAAATAAACAATAAAATTCTTGCCAACAGAATCCAAAAACACATCAAAATGACCATTAACCACAATCAAGTAGGCTTCATCCCAGGGTTGCAAGGATATTCAATATACAGAAATCCATCAATGTAATCTACTATATAAATGAACTCAAAGAAATAAAACTACATGATCATTTCATTAGATGCTGACAAAGCATTTCACAAAATTTAGCATCCTTTCTTATTAAAAGTCTTGGAAAGATCGGGAATTCACGGACCATACCTAAACATAGTAAAGCAATATACAGCAAATCTGTAGCCAACATCAAACTAAATGGAAAAAATTGAAGCAGTCTCACTAAAATCAGGGACTAGTCAAGGCTGCCCCCTCTCTCCTTATCTATTCTACATAGTACTTAAAGTTCTGGCTAAAGCAATTAGGCAACAAAAGGAGGTCAAAGGGATAAAAATTGGAAAGGAAGCAGTCAAACTATCGCTATTTGCAGACGATATGATAGTATACTTAAGTGACCCCAAAACTCCATAGAGAACATCCTACAGCTGATAAACAACTTCAGCAAAGCGGCTGGATATAAAATTAACTCAAACAAATCAGTAGCCTTCCTCTACTCAAAGGATAAACAGGCTGAGAAGGAAATTAGGGAGACAAC
>NC_034611.1:2570435-2574442 GCF_900095145.1 Mus pahari | reverse complement strand
GAGGAGGTGGAGAAAGAGGAACACTCCTCTACTGCTGGTGGAATTTCAAGGTGGTACAATAACTCTGGAAATCAGTATGGTGGTTCCTCAGAAAATTGGACATAGTACTAACTGAGGACCCAGCTATACCACTCCTCCGCATATACCCAGAAGATGCTCTAACATGTAATAAGGACACATGCTCCACTATGTTCATAGCAGCCTTATTTATAATAGCCAGAAGCTGGAAACAACCCAGATGTCCATCAACAGAGGAAAGGATACAGAAAATGTGATACATTTAAACATTGGAATACTATTCATCTATTAAAAACAATGAATTCATAAAATTTTTAGGCAAATGGATGGAAGTAGAAAATATCATCCTAAGTGAGGTAACCCAATCACAAAAGAACATGTATATACTCACTGATATGTGGATACTAGCCCAGAAGCTCCGAATACCCAAGATACAATTCACAGAGCAAATGAACCTCAAGAAGAAAGACCAAAGTATGGATACTTCAGTCCTTCTTTGAAGGTGGAACAAAATACCTATTGGAGGAGATACTGAGACAAAGTGTGCAGAGACTGAAGGAAAGACCATTCAGAGACTGCCCCACCTGGGAAGCCATCCCATATACAGTCATCAAACCCAAACACTACTGTGGATGCCAACAAGTGCTTGCTGACAGGAGCCTGATATAGTTGTCTCCTGAGAGGCTCTGCCAGTGCCTGACAAATGCAGAGGTGGATGCTCTCAGCCAACCTTTGGACTGAGCACAAGGTCCCTAGTGGAGGAGCTAGAGAAAGGCCTGAAGAAGCTGAAGGATCTTTCAACCCCATAGGAGGAACAACAAGATAAAACAACCAGTACCCCCAGAACTCCCAGGGACTAAATCACCAACCAAAGAGTACACATGGAGGGGTAAAATGGCTCCAGCTGCATATGTAGCAGAGGATGGCCTTGTTGTACATCAATGGGAGCAGAGGCCCTTGGTCCTGAGAAGGCCTGATGCCTCAGTTTAGGTAAATTGGTACAGTGGGAGTGGGTGGGCTGGTGAGCAGGGGAAGGGAAGATGGGATAGGGGGTTTTCAGAGGGGAAAACCAGGAAAGGGTATAACATTTAAAATGTAAATAAAATCGGATGGAACACAGGGCCCACAATAGAGGAGCTAGAGAAAGTACCCAAGGAGCTGAAGGGATCTGCAACTCTATAGGTGGAACAACAATATGAACTAACCAGTACCCCCAGAGCTCATGTCTCTAGCTGCATATGCAGCAGAAGATGGCCTAGTCAGCCATTATTGGGAAGAGAGGCCCCTTGGTCTTGCAACCTTTATATGCCCAAGTACAGGGGAACACCAGGGCCAAGAAGTGGGAGTAGGTGGGTAGGGGAACAGGAAGGGGAGGGTATAGGGGACTTTGGGGATAGCATTTGAAATGTAAATGAAGTAAATACCTAATACAATTGAAAAAAATGTAAATAAAGAAAATACCTAATAAAAAAAGAATTGCCCCTGATTAGTTGATGGAAAAAGTAAAGGTTGAGCTGATTCATGGATTGGTAGATTGATATAAACCAAAATTGTAGACTGTACTGCAAATGCAGTCCTTTGAGTAGCTCCTGGAAGTCAGTGTTGTTTGCAAATCTTCCTAATCACTATTTATTGAACTACTATTGTGTTGAGAGAAGAGTGGCCTGAGGTGTTTATTTGAAATTATGGATAGAAAAACTTGGCTATTTTTTAGAGGTCTAGAAAAAAATATTAGAATGTTCAGCACGTAAGGTTTGTGGTGGTGGTGCATTAACAGACTAGAAGAGTGAGCACAAAGAATAAGCATATTTGTATCCCATGTTAATGTCCATTATAGAAATGATATTATTTTATAGGTGGACTGAGTATCCCAGCAAATGAAAGTCAGATTCTTTCCTTGGCTAATCTAGCACTTGACCAGCTGGCTCATGATTGAAGCAGTTATGGTGGAATGGAAGCTGCCTCTCACTGTTCTGAGTTGTAAAACTTGTATATTATAAATGTATATAATGTAAAAGTTGTATGTTGGAATATTAATCTCCAGTAAAAAAGCATTTGTAAACAAGAACTTTGGAACTTCAAATCTACCCACCTATGAATCAAGCTCCGAGTTTGCTTTTTCCATCAATTCATCAGCTGCAGTCTTCTATGCAGTCACAAATGTGAGTCATTGGGAAGTTAAATTAGTTTACAAGGGTCTCCATGACGGTAAACTTATGAGAAAATTTCCCTCCCTCTTCACATGCCTTCAGTAAGGAAAGTGATGTCAGATGTCAAACATCTGATTCCCTATGGGGAAACCTTCATTGGGGACTAAATTGTCCAGACCTTAATCTTGGTCTTCTTAGTTGTCAAAACTTTAAGAAAACAAAACCTTCTGGAACTGAATGAATACTTCAGAAACAGATTGAATACATGCTTAGCATTTGAAACCTTTGTGTATGGTAGAGTAACTTGCCTGCCAGCAAGAAAAAAACAGGATGTTCAATACATGTTTGGCTTATGGCTTCCCACTTGGAAAACTGAAATTAGTTTTTGATATTATACCATATAAATAAATGATAAAGAAATTCAAATTATTAGAATATACAGGAAAGCATTTCCATGGCTATGTTAAGAGAATTTTGAACAGGAAATAGGTGGTCAATTATAAGTGTTACCTGAAAGGTTTAATGCCTAGAAAACGTGTCAACTCACTGTCATTAATAAGAATAACTAAGTAAAGGAGGGAAAAAGGAGTGATAGGATCAGGGATGGGGGAGTCCTGAGAGAAACCTAGAGGGTCAGGAAGATGAATGGAGTATGCAGCAATATGGAGTGGGGAAAAGGGGGAGCCACTAGAAAATCCCAAAAACCAGGATGCAAGAGCATCCCAGGACCAAGTGGGGATTACATTAGCCTAAATGCTCAATACTGAAGAGATAGAACCTGAAGAGACCACCTTTAATAGACAGACGTGGACCCTAGTTGAGGTATGGAGACAGCCACCCATGTCAAAAATTTTAACCCAGAATTGTCCCTATCTAAAGGAAATGCAGGGAGGAGGGGTGTTCTCCCGGGAGCAGTCCCTAGGTCTGATCCGGCATCCAGCACCTTTCCCCACCTGAGGAGAGGTGGAAAGGTGTTCAATGGGGAGTCCCCAAGCCTGATCCGGCATCTGGCGCCTTTCCCAGTCCGAAGAGGGGTGTTCGCGCGGGAGCAGTCCCCAGGCCTGATCCGGCATCTGGCACCTTTCCCCACCCGAGGAGGGGTGTCTGCCCAGGAGCAGTCTCCAGGCCTGAACTGGAAGGTGAGCCATCTTTGCTCCAGTGCACTGCTGGGGAGAGGGCGGACTGGAGAAGAGTCACAGCTTCTGGGAAGGAACCTGTGTCTGGTTCCGGTCATCCTGCGCCTTTCCCTGCCCAAGGAGGGGTGTTCGCCCAGGAGCAGTCCCCAGGCCTGGTCCGGCACCCAGCACTTTTCCCCGCCTGAGGAGGGGTGTTGGCCCGGGAGCAGTCTCCTGGCCTGAGCCAGAAGGAGAACCATCTTTGCTACAGTCCACTGCCGGTTAGAGGGCGACCTGGAGAAGGGACACAGTTTCTGGGCTCCAGTCTGCACTGGCAAGAGTGTGGACCGCAGAAGCTACACAGATTTAGGACAGAAAGAAGCAACCTAAATTCTGGGACAGACTCTATTTCGGGCTCCAGAATTTTGGGCACCTTCTTCGCCAGAGGAAAGATGGTGACCAGTGAGGGCTCAAGGCGAGAGAGTCAAATTGTGTCCAGAGTCCCTCAGTGGGTAGACTGTGAAGGTGAGTGAATAATTTGCAGAGGCAACACATCTACTGGCACAGGCCCTGTTTTGGGCCTTCATCTTCAACAAGGTGTCAGATCTGAACGCCAGTCCTCTGTGCACATTCCCTGGTAGAAGTGAGCCTCCCTGCAGAGAGTAACCTGACCACTGAGACTCAGGAGAAAACTGGACTCCCAGAATTGCTGACAGAGGCTAAC
>NC_034611.1:2562768-2570424 GCF_900095145.1 Mus pahari | reverse complement strand
GGAGCTGAAAGGGGCTGCAACCCTGTAGGTGGAACAACAATATGAACTAACCAGTACCCCCTGAGCTTGTGTCTCTAGCTTCATATGTAGCAGAAAATGGCCTAATCGGCCATCACTGGGAAGAGAGGCCCCTTGCAAACTTTATATGACCCAGCACAAGGCAAGGCCTGGGCCAAGTAGTGGGAGTGGGTGGGTATGGGAGCAGGGGTGGGGGGGAGGGGTATAGGAAATTTTCGGGATAGCATTTGAAATGTAAATAAAGAAAATAATAATAAAAAAGTGAAAAAAATAAAGGAAATGCAGGGACAAACAAATGGAGCAGAGACTAAAGGGAAGACCATCCAGAGACTGCCCCACCTTGGGATCCATCCCATGTGCAGGCAACCAACCCTGACACTATTGCTGATGCCAAGATGTACATGAAGATAGGAGCCTGGCATGGCTGTCCTCTGAGAGACTCTGCCAGCACCTAATATAGATGCAGATATTCACAGTCAACCATAGGACTGAGTCCACAGACCTTCATGGAGGAGTTAGGGAAGGACTGAAAGAACTGAAGGGTGTTGTAACCTCATAGAAGGAACAACAGTATCAACTAAGCAGACACCTCAGAGCTTTCAGGGGCTGAGCCACCATCTAAAGAGCATACATGGGCAGGTACATGGCTCCCACTACATATGTAGCAGAGGACTGCCTTGTCTGGCCTCAGTGGGAGGAGAGGTGCTTGGTCTTGTGCAGGCTTGATGACCCAGAGAAGGGGGATGCAAGAGGAGTGAGGTGGGAGTTGGTGGATAGGTGTGGGAGCACCCTCTTAGAGACAAAGGGGAGGAGGAATGAAGTAGAAGGTTCATCAAGGGGGGACCAGGAAGGAGAACATTTGTAATGTAAGTAAATAAAATAATAAAAAATAATTTACTGGAAAAAATAAGCTATAATCTCAGAATGAAGAGACATGGATGTACAGTCAGTCGACATCCTGAGAGCAACAGTCCCTAAGAAACAGCTCAAGTTCCACAGAGAAGCCCACTTTGTGGAAAATCTAAGGAGCTGATGGACTCAAGCAGTCATTGTCCAGGAGGCAGAGGAATCTGGGGGCTCAGAGAGGAAAAATAAAACATGGACAGAGATCTATCTTTGCTTTAGCAGCAGGATTTGGAAGGAGGAAGTAGAGAAAGCCAGGAGGCAGGTGGGGGTGCTGGGCTGGAGGCTAGAGAGGGGCTATGGCACCCTCCCTCCTAAAAGTAGCCCTTTGTGATGAGGCCTCAGCTGTGTGATGTGGCTTGAGCCCCCTTGACAAGCCAGATGATATGTACTCTGGGACTCAGTGACCTGAGAGCTGCACTACGATTCAAAAGATGGAGAATTTTCTCCTTCCGATGAATGGCATTATTGACTAGTGGAGGAGCCCTAGCTCGATGTCCATATTAATGGACATGAGCTTTGCCATTATGTGTGGAGTGGGGTTCTTTTTCCTACTAATCCTATTCCTGAAGGAGTACCCAGGTTCACCACCACCTGGAAGCAAAAAGAACACCCCAAAGGTGAGGAAAGCCTTAGTTGACACAATGCTGTGTGACAGTCTTTTGTTCATGACTGTGTCTCTCACTGTCCCTAGAAAGACAAAGACAGGTATACTAAAAAAATTGGGCTTAAAAAAAAAAAAACCAGAAATATAAGAATATGTTTTGTTTTACGCTCACGTGTGGGATATGGGCTGTTTCTGACTGTCCACAGCGGCTGGCTTGCTTTGCTTCATGCTTTAGTAGGGGCATAATTCTGCCAGCAGAAGCAGATAGTTTCTGCATTTGTGTGACATTTGGAATTCTGGGGACTTTCCAGAGGGTATATGAATACTGGGGCCATGAGAGGTGTGGCGGGTTGTTGGTTTTTGTTGGTTGTGTGCTATTCCTGGTGTTTGCGGTGACCACTTAAGAATAAGTAGGAGTGTTCAAAGAAGAAATTGGACATCCTGATGGAAATAGTCTAACAATAACGTCTCCCCCTCTCCTGTCTATTCTTTTTTCCTCTCCTATCTATTGTTGGGGGATTAAAAGAGTGGACAAAAAGGGGTGGAGAAGGATGTTAGTAAGAATAACCTACAAAGAAGCTAAAGTCCAGCTACAGACAGGTGAGTGGAAATCTCCAGAAAGAGCAGCAGCACCTCAGCCTGCAGGGGCTGGCAGGGTGGACAGGTGAGAAAGGTTTGAGCTGCCTGCCTAAAGCCCTCAGACCATCTGTACAGGGTGGCTGAGAGGCCATTAATGACTACTAGGGCTCCATGGAGAGACTGCATTTCTGAGTTGGTGGGAACACAGGACAAGCTCTGAGAAAGGCCATCTGCCCTCTGCTTAGGCACTTGCTTTTGTTTGTATTGAGCTGATGTGAAGCAGGCGATGAGACCAAGGGCCTCAGATCAGGGCTTAAATCCTCTCTGGTCCTGGGAAGCAGATCTCACCTGACAGGCCAGAGGCGGCACCAGAGCTCAGCCTTGGAAAGGCTTCTGTCTGAGGACCACTGACTGAGGACATCCATGGTAAGTGTGGTGTAGACAGCCCTTTCTCCTGTTTTCCCAACAAGGCCAAAAGGAAATATGTTTGCATACAGTATGAATGACTCAAGGATGGATGAGAGAGCTCTTCTTGGAAAATGCAGGTTTCATGTTATCCTTGCACACAGAGAGCAGGCGGCTTGTCTACTAGAGAGAAGGGGCCCAAGTTCATTTGTGTTGTTTCTAACTGGCAGGTGGTGAAGAGGGGGTAGAGCAACACGAGGAAGAAAACTACAATAGTGAAAGGTTGTAGAAACAGCCAAAGAATGCACATACCTAGAATGTAGCATAAGCTGTGGAAGCCCCACCCAGTGTCCTTTACTGGACTCTACTCCCTGCCCCTTTTAGAACTCTAAGGAGAAACTGAATCAGGTTTCCCTCAAGCAGCTGTTGGCTTACCTCACAGTCTTAGAGATTATTATTATTATTATTATTATTATTATTATTATTATTAATTATTATTATTATTATTTTCTTTATTTACNTTTCAAATGCTATCCCGAAAGTTCCCTATACCCCACCCCCGCCCCTGCTCCCCTACCCACCCACTCCCACTACTTGGCCCTGGCCTTCCCCTGTGCCTTAGAGAATCTTATACAGCAGAAATTTAACCAATCTTTCTGGGACACATCCTCTGTTCTCTGAGTCAGTTGTGGCTACTGCCTGGGTCTCCAAGAAATCCTTCTTGGGAGGATGTGAGTCTGTGATGCAAGTGGCCTTGTCCAAGCTCTGTCCCTGGCTAAAGGACCTCCACAGCTTTTCCAGGACTAGCCATTGCCCTACCAACTTGTGACACCAAGATTGAGAGGTGTGACAGAGGTCCAGGAACGGCAAAACCTCCCAATCTCTATACTAAAGCAAACACCTTCATTCCAGAGTAGGGCCTGTGAAATAGCATGTCCTACAACTGGAAAGGGGATATAGGTATCCCTTCAAACTGAAAATGAGCCCTGGCAACAAGGACTGAATTGAAAAGGCATTACAGGCTGTAATGTTGAAAAATGTCAAGAATCCATTAGCCAGCCCACTGACAACTTGTCCAGGGGCATCCTGCCCACTAAAGCTATTGGGTCAGCCTCTGTCCTTCCTGAGCATTGTCAGATGCTACAGCATCATGAGGAGCCAGAAAATGAAGACAAGGCAACTAATGTGGGCGAACAACAAGGGACCCCATTCAGATTCCTCCCATCCATGGAACTGAGGCAGCTTCAGGAACATTTTCAAGCAAACAGTGATGGTTATTGCACAAATGTGCCTGAATTCTCCTACCCTGACCAGCCTTCCATCTTCAGCTCCAAAAATGTAGAGTCAGATGATGAAACCTGTGTCCACAGGGGTGCCCTTAAAGAAGTCCATAGTGAAGTGTGATATACTTAACATCATCAAAAAGAGCCTCAGTGTTGGGGCCAAAGATCTGCCTTGTACATCAAGCAGCACCAGTGGGAAGAGGTTGGAACCCAAGGACCTTGCACTGAAGACAGACAAGTATCCTCTATGAACACATCTGAGGACCATCTCTTCCTTAATCCAAAGACCCAAATGAAGCTTGAATCAAGCATCAGGCAGCTTCCTGTAAAACACAGAGGGAGTCTACCCTGTGTTTCCAAGGCTGAGTACCATCCCAAAGCTGACACAATCCAGGAAAAATTATATCACCAAGATCCAGGAGAGACAAGGGCAGAAACTCTATCATCTGCCAGACTGCGATGTCCTCTGTTTGTAAACTTAACTCCAGAGGTTCAGGAGACCCAAAGAGCCTCTACATCTGGTGCCAGTCACAGGCTCTTAAGGACCCATCCAGATCTACAGCAGAGATACCAGAGTGTTCAGCCCAGTGCTTTCTGACTCCAGGCAAAACCCCAGCAGCAGAAGACTATCTGAGGAACTGGGAGAGGCATCCTACAACCAAATAGCAGCCCAGGAATGGCCAAGCATGCACTGTGGAAGAGGTCTGAGGATTTGGCCTCGGGACATCCCCAGTGGAGTGCAACAACTGTGGTCCCTGAAGATAGGGTCCCACCTTCAGTGCCCAAATAAACCAACACACTGAAGGTAAAAGAAGAGCCACCTCATACATGAAGAGCGAGTGTGGGTTCCAGTGAGATTCTCAATGGACAAGCCATCAATATGAGTCTCAAATAAACTGAATGTGGACAGGCCATCAGAAGCCTAGGCCTTCTCCAAGCACCTGCCTGATAGCATCCAGGGGACTAAAGATTGACTTGAGATCAAGTAAGCAACTGCGGGCCTGGCCTGTGAGCCATCATTCAGACAGCCCCAGTACAGTACACACTGCCACAGTCAGCTTGCCTTCACAGCACTGACTACCCAGCTTCCAGAATACAGGCCCAAACCCCCAGACTTCACAGGTGATGTCTTCATGAGAAGTCATCAGAGTGTGGAGATTCAAAGATCACAGAAAAGAATGACAAGGTAGTTCATCCCCTTGAGAAGCCAAGTATTATGATATCTAGAGGCATAAGCCAGGGGAAAAGGCTTGGGAGAGTAAGGCCCTCTACCTAAAGGTCCACCCAACTTCAGGATACAGACAAGAATGAGAGTCAGTCTTCTTCTAATATACCAGGTAAAAGATAGGCTCCTCCTAAAAGCTCCTTGAAGAACATCTCAAGGAATGCAGTAAAATATGGAAACTTCAGCACAAAATACAAGGCACAGGGGGATTCTTTGAAGAATGAAAGTCCCCCACCAGTTACTGGGCAAACATGGGAGGTAGTAGAGAAAAACTCATCTACAATACAGCAGTTGAACGACAATCCCTCATAAATGTTCTGGTCCAGATCCTGGTGAATAATGTAGATGACCCATTAAAGGTACAAGGACATAAGTGGAGTCACTGGCGCTCCAGTTTGGTGGCTCTTCCCACTCTTCTGAGGGTCTCTATGGCGCAAACCACAGCAGACCTGCAAGCAGAATGGGCTGTGTGCATGCCAGCCCCAAGGAGCACCATCATCCATTCACACACAGGAGAACTGGAGACAAACTGCAGCCAGGCATTGATTCCAGAGGGTCTGTGACCAAGATCTGAACAAAGTGAAGACAGGAATGGGTCTTTACCAGCTCTCCTCTCCCAAGGGGAATGATCTTACATGTTGTTACAGGGGAACTGGAGACAAGCAGGAACCAGGTCTTACTGACCAGAGAGCCTGTGACCCAGGTCAAATTAGAAGGAGTAGTGGAATGGACTGCTGTTCACATAGAAGCCCTGGTGGGGGTGGTGATGAACCCTTTCATTCAGAAGCAAAAACAGAAGAGAGAAACAGCAGCCAGGAATTGCCCATAGAGCCTGTAACCCACATCAAAGTACAAAGGAAGGAATGGGCTGTGGTCACCTTATGAGTCCCAAAGAGAACCATCTAGTCAAGGACGGGGAAACCGAAGCCAGGAGCAGCCAGGTGCTGCTGCCCAGGGAGCCTCTGACTCCAGGTCGACTTTACCAGCAGAGGCCAAGGAGCCTCAGGCCATCTTTGCCTTCCTAAACCAGGAATCCTTAGAGAGGTGCCATCTGCCCAGACTCTGTTTCCCCCTATGCTTTCCTGGTAATAAATGTTGGCTTTTTTCCCCTGTAAAATAAATAGGTGAATAAGTAAATAAATAAGTACATAAATAAATAACAAATTGCATTAATACTGACTAGAAAAGAAAAAGAATAACCAACTAATAAAGATAAATAAATATAGTGTTAGCAAGCAGCTAACCGTCATTGTTGTTATAACCCCTAAACTAGAAGATGAGGAGGGAGAGAAGGAGAGGACACAAGAACAACCAGACTGAAATCATTCAAAAATCCATTCAATGGGAACCATGAATTTAGGTGACTGAGCATCAAGAGAATGTTTATTTTAAATAACACAAAAAAGAGCATGACTCTTGGAGGAAAAGACTGATAAATTTGACAATAAAATACAAAATTAACTTGACAACCAAGTTTAAAGGCAAACATAAAATATGAGATAGATCTTTGCAAGACACACACCAAAATTATTCATACCCATAATATAAAAGTATGTTTGTTATATATATATATATATATATATATATATATATATATATATATATATATATATATCACACAGAGATCTTATCATGAAGAATACATGGGGGTGGGGAGAAACATCGTGGAGGAAAGTCTTATTGCAGCTAAAATGTCTCCTTAGTATCATGATACACACACATACATACACACACTCAGATAAAGACATATACACACAGAGGGACATGTATCACCTCACTTGCTGACAAACATTTGAAGAGAAGAACTATCATAAACTGCTATGGTGATGTGAATGATGACAAAATGGATCATCATAAGGAGAAAAAAATTGCAAAAATCAAGGGAGGCTAAAATTTTCCATACCTTATGATGCAGCAAATACTTCTCTAAAAATACTGTCCAGAGAAATTTTTACAAATGTGTTCCAGGAAGTCATATTTTAAGATTATCCACTTTAGTGGTTTTTTTTTTAATACAAGAAGAAATACAGAAAAGAACTAAATTTTTATCCAGAAGGAACACAGGAGTTATGGTTTAATCATTTTATAAAAAAATATCTAATAGTTATAATTCAGGAATAATATATTTATTTTTTGACACTGGATAGAGAAAAATATTGGGCTTAATGAAAAAGAAAGCTTGAGGAGAGCTTTAGGATAATGTAGTAGCTCTTAAAACACAAAATAAACCTCATTCATTCATACTGTCTTTGTTTTCTACTGCTCTAACACAATACTTTAAAGTGGGAAATTCAAAAATAACAACATACTACCCACAGTTCTGGGACTTCCAGGAGCATGACATAATCCTATGGTAAACTCTTTCATGTTTCACCATAGCATCATGGGGAAAACACAGGAGGGAAACATCATGGAGGAAGAATGTCTTATTGCTGCTAAATAGTCTTACTTCTTAGTATCATGGTGATAATTTAATTTCAGCATGAGGACCAAAAGACTTTGACAATATTCATATATATATATATATATATATATATATATATATATATATATATATATATGTCTGATTTGAAGGCTATGTCAGTTTTAAAAACATTTGTCTTGTGTAGCTCTGGGAGGAGAGAATTTTAAGGCTT
>NC_034611.1:2537355-2562448 GCF_900095145.1 Mus pahari | reverse complement strand
CTCCTCCTCCTCCTCCTCCTCCTCCTCCTCCTCCCAGCATCTCCTAGCTTCCTGTAGTTCTGCCTACAGGGCTGAGGCCTGGAATCCCCTCTCCACATCGGCATGCCTACTGCTGCCATCCTGGTCATTTTTAGGCATTCACATTGGTGCTGATTCTCGCTTTTCTAGGAGATACAGTTTCATAGCAAGTTCCTCATTCTCTGGTTCTTACAGTATTAAATGTTCAACCCTGAAAACATACATACAGGTAGCATTAGACTGAAAAGGTTGTATTTACATATTTGGGAATATAAATGTATACTCATATATGCATATACCAACAATTAATTAAAGGAAAAGTCATGAATTTGAAAAAAGAATAAGAAGAGGTATACGGAAGGGTTTCAGAAAGGAAAGGAAAAATGATGTAATCTTATTATTATAATGTCATAAACATTTTTAACAGGCTCTAGTTTTATTTGTAATATGCAAAAAATATATATAAATTAGTTGAAGGTCCTAAAGGTAGCTTATGAGTTAAGAGCATGCACTACTCTTGAAGAAGACACAATAGGTTCTCAGCAATTATGTCATGTGGCTCATAACTGTCTAACTCCAGTTCTAGGGATCCTCCATGGTTTCTTGCCTCCCCAGACACCTGTACTCATATACACATAACCACACTAAGACACACATATAGACACACTAAGGCAAATATTCATACACAAATACATACATACCAATGATAAGATGCCAATCATATACCCACACTTATACTAAGACAAATATATGCACTCATAAGCATACCCACACTTAGATACACATATACATACCTACACTAAAGCACACATACATATACATACATATACACCTACATACACTCACACTAAGGCATACACGCATACTCATACATGTACACATACCCAAACACAGACACATACACACACATCCATACTCAGACACTATATATACTCATATACACATACTAAGACACACATATACTTACCCAAACTAAAACACACATACATATACACACATTAAGAAGCACCTTCACATATACATACCCACACTAAGATAGACATCCATTCAAATAAACATACCCATGCTAAGACACAAATACACATACAAACACATACAGACACTAACACATACATACATACACAGAAACAAAATTTTAAAAACAAAACTTAAAGCAATCAATTAAGGAGAGTATGCTAAATTATTAAAGACTGTACTGGGTTGTCTCGTTCAGCCTTAATATGAAGGGAAATGACACACTGCGGCTCGTTATGTCAGGTTTGGTTGATATCCTTGAGAGACCTGTCCTTTCCTGAAGGGAAATGGAGGAGGAGTGGACTGTGAGTGGGGAGGAGAGGCAAGGTAGGGGGTTGGGACCAGGAGGAGAGGATGGAGGGTAAACTACAGACTGGATGTAATATGTGAGAGACTAAATAAATTTAAAAACATTGAAGGCTGTATATACCTTGGGAGAGTGGCAGTTGGTACAATATTTTCCCCTGCCCTTGATATTTCTCTTTAATTTTCAATTTGTTAAAATGACCACATTGTTTTTATAACTCTCTCCACCACTTAAAGGTATATTACACAGCATGCCACGTATGAAAGTAGTCTTGGAAGCCTTCATTTTGTGTAAGTACCAGGCAATGAATCCAGGACTTCACACATGATGGGCGAGTACTCTAACCCCTCCAGCACATCTTAGAAGTAGCCTGGGTAACAATCAGCGTCACCCATGAGGAAGAAGTTGCTATCTATGTCCGTGCCTTTTATACTTAGGGTAAAGTATGACTCAGCAAGGGGCTGGAAATTTAGAATGCTCTCTGACTTCAGCAATATTGATGTGCAGTCTTCTCCCATTTTTTAATCGTGTATTAAAGAATATCTAAAGTCGTGGTTTGCACTTTTATCAGAGTTTTGTCTTAGCCAATATGTGGGTGAGTCCCAAAGGATTATGAACATGCTCAGGACTTGAAGTTTGTTTTGAGGAATGCTAAAACAATAATACACGTTGAATACTTTTACTACATATACCGTGGCTTGATGTTTTTCTCACTTAAAAATATTACTCTCCTACTGGAAGACTCAGCAATACCTTTTGGGCATATACCCAGAAGATGTTCCAATTTGCAATAAGGACACATGCTCCAATATGTTCATAGCAGCCTTACTTATAATAGCCAGAAGCTGGAAACAACCCAGATGTCCCTCAACAGAGGAATGGTTACAGAAAATGTGGTACAATTACACAATGGAGTACTATACAGCTATTAAAAACAATGAATTCACGAAATTCTTAGACAATTGGATGGATCTGGAGGATATCATCCTAAGTGAGGTAACCCAGTTACAAAAGAACACACATGATATACACTCACTGATAAGTGGACATTAGCCCAGAAACTTAGAATACCCAAGATGCAATTTGCAAAACACATGAAACTCAAGAAGAAGGAAGACCAAAGTGTGGATACCTTGGTCCTCCTTAGAATGGGGAAGAAAATACCCATGGAGGGAGTTACAGAGACAAAGTTTGGAGCTGAGACTGAAGGAAGGACCATTCAGAGACCGCCCCACCTGGGGATCCATCCCATAAACAGCCTCCAAACCCAGACACTATTGCATATGCCAGCAAGATTTTGCTGACAGGACCCTGATATAGCTGTCTCTTGTGAGGCTATGCCAGTGCCTGGCAAATACAGAAATGGATGCTCACAGTCAGCTATNGGATGCAACACAGGGCCCCCAATGGAGGAGCTAGAGAAAGTACCCAAGGAGCTGAAGGTGTATGCAACCCTATAGGAGGAACAACAATATGAACTAACCGGTACCCCCCACCCCCCAGAGCTGTGTCTCTAGCTGCATATGTAGCAGAGGATGGCCTAGTCGGCCATCACTGGGAGGAGAGGCCCTTGGTCTTGTGAAGATTATATGCTCCAGTACAGGGGAATGCCAGGGCCAGGAAGCAGGAGTGGGTGGGTTGGGGAGCAGGGTTGGGGGAGGGTATAAGGGAATTTCGGGATAGCATTTGAAAGGTAAATGAAGAAACTATCTAATGAATAATAATAATAATTAAAAAAAAATCTTACTCTCTCACCATGAGATCTCTAAGATCAGTTTACCTGTGTCCACATACCTCACCTCTCTTTTTGTAAACCAATAGAACCAGTCAAAGGGCGACATAATAAAACCTGAGGAACACAGGACTTTATACTGAGTGCTGCTCTGTTTCGGTAGTTGCACAACTTTGAGCAAATACCTTAAGCCTCAGTTTAACATTAACATAGAAATGTATTTTAGGATCTCAAATTGAGGGTCTCAGTGGAGTAATGAGTTTGTATTTTCAATGTGATTTATAAACTACATAAATGACAAAGTTAGGATTTAGCCTTTTTTTTTCTTTTCTTGATAAGTAGGTGGCTCTTGAATATCCAAGAAGTGATGAAGAAAGAGGGGTTGAGCTAAATCCCTAAAAATAAACAAGCCAAAAGATTTGTAGTGAGATGTTTCTTACAACACAGTTCAAACCCGTATGGACCCCGAACATTACACAGACCAGCTACTTAGGAGGTTAGAAAGCACTGAGATCTTAGGTACGCAGGTTTCAGGTCTCTAACATAATATATACATACACAAGCACACATGTGTATATACATAGACACATGCATACATATATACACATACATCCATATGTATATATACACACATATATGTAGTCATTCAATTTATAACAGCATTATATTGTTTCAGATATTTTATTCCTGATATTAAAAAAAACCTACAAAAACATAATTCAAGTCTAAACATACTGGATAAAACTTCTTGCCCTAGTGGTGGGAACCAATTAATTAAAAGAAATTCAGTAAAACTTGTAGCGTATTAGGAAATGATAGGTGTGTGTGGGGAGCAGTAAGGCAGGTTATAGAGTGAGGGTTGCACTGGGGTTGTACACAGGGGTGAAGGCCTGAAGATGCTGATTACAAAACTCCAGCTACAGGCAGGGTACACTGATGTCCTACTGTTATTCCAAGCAGCACACCATTCTTATTTTGTGTGGATTATCCTGTGGATGGACTTCCTCTACTCTGGATCGTGCAGAGCTTACATTAGGCTATGAACAGACATGGGTTCTCAGCTGGAGGCTCTGGGGAATTCATTTCCCATGTTACTCACCTCCTTGGAAATCACTTCTTTGCCTTTGTAGGACTGATGCATGTCCTTGCATTATTTTCTTGATGGCTGTCAGTGGACCTTCTCAATTCTCAAAGTCTATTCCTGCAATATCATTACTGGCTTTGTATCAGGGATATGCTTAACACAGGACTCAGCAAGTAGTTATGACAAGATACTAAAGCAGGCCCATCTTGAGGACACATCCCTCTAGCAACAGCTTTGTCTTGAGGACTCTCTGAGAGCTTTGCGAAGCTCTGCTCCCTTAAACTCCTCAGTACTGTTTGGTGCTTCAACCAATCTTTCATCCCCCTTTTTCTTCCTGGCCAGCCTTGCATCAGAGAAATGTCACCCAAACAGTTGAAAAGTAATCCTGTCTTGATGATCACCTAAACAAGTAAAAGTGGACTTTCTACCAGCCAAAAGAAGTGCACATTGATTCTGGCACAGCTATCACCCAGAGCAAGTGAAAAGTACAGAATGCCCACATTTAAATACTTCACACAACCACGTCTTGATGGGAATGGGAATCAGAATATATGTTATATATGTATATGTTTCATAGATATAGATATTATATATACCTATAAATATATATTACATAATAAAATATATAAATACATATATGTGCACATATATACATGTATATGTGGGGTGATTGTGGGGGGTAACTGTGTGTGTGAGTGTCGGTGTACGTTTGTAGCACATAAATGTACACAAATATACTTTTGAGTTTTTAAAGAAACCATGTCTACAATGACCTTGACAACGATCAGTTACTGCTAAATCATACTTAGCTTTTCAAAGAGATACCAAGTATCTGAAACTTGACAAAAGTGACAGTCATAGGGAATGTTTGGTAGCTTACAAAGAAATCTTAAAAAATCTCTGGCAGACGTGTACATATTCTAGTGGCAGAGCAGAGATAGTTGTGGGAAGGCTAGAGGTCTCATTTCTAGAATCACTGAAATGTTTGAATGCCAAGCCCAGGCAGACCTGTGAGAAGAAAGTTCAGAGATCTAGAAGATGGAGGAAGGGTTGTTGCTAGACATGAGCCTAGGGATGGTGAGCTCTTGACCTCCTGCAACTACACTCTGAGCTCAGTATGTTCTCACAGGATTTTTTATTGGTTATTTTATTTATTTATTTATTTATTTATTTATTTATTTATTTATTTATTTATTTATATTTTAGATGTTATCTCCCTTTCCTGTTTTCCTCTCTGCAAATCCCCTATCCCCAAACCCCTGCTTCTATGAGTGTGCTCCCCTACCCACTCACCCACCCACCCACTCCTGCCTCACTGCCCTAACATTCCCCTATGCTTTTGCATCATGCCTCCACAGGACCAAGGGCCTCCCCTCCCATTGATGCCAGATAAGGCCATCCTATGCTACATGTGCAGCTGGAGCCATGGGTCCCTCCATGTGTACTCTTTGGTTGGTGGTTTAGTTCCTGGGAGCTCTGGGGGTTCTGGGTGGTTGATATTGTTGTTTTCCTGTGGGAACTGCAAATCCTTTCAGCAACTTCAGTCCTTCCCTTAACTCTTCCATTGGTGTCCCTGCACTCAGTTCGATGTTTGGCAGCATGCATCCACATCTGTTTTGGTCAGGTTCTGGCAGAGCCTCTCAGGGTACAGCTATACCAGGCCCGTCAGCAAGCACTTCTTGACATCAGCAATAGTGTCGGGTTTTGGTTTCTGCAGATGGGATGGATCCCTAGGTGGGGCAGTCTCTGGATGGCCTTTCCTTCAGTCTCTGCTCCACTCTTTGTCCCTACCTTTCCTTTAAACAGAAGCAGTTCTCTCACAGTATTTTTTTTTATTTCTTCATTTTAGCATGCTTTTCTAGAAAACTGAGTGTAACATTTAATGTTCTCTAAAAGTCCATGGGAGATTCATCACCAAGTGGTCTCTGTGTGGCAAGAGTTGTCCCGGAAGGCACCGAGCTTCAGGCTGTAACAGAAACTACCAGGGCCACAGCACTGTTTTCATGGCGGCTATAGACTGAAAAGGGACATAAGTGAAGAACATTGACAAGTATGGTAAATGCTCCTGAGGAAGAAGGAATAAAGACAAAGCATGGGTCACATAGTAGAAACGGCTCTGATAGGCTCCAGGAAAGGCTTCTCTACAGAGGAGAGAACAAAGGAAAACTGACATTTTTGTCATGATGAAGATTTTATCCTTTTGTATATCAGATTTAATTCTACCATCCATTTTGAATTAGCTTTGTGAAGAAAGCAATATCTACCCCAGATATTTTTCCTGTTTTGCACATAATGCCCAGTTGTTCTAACACCATTTGTAGAAAAGCTTCTTCGTGTGTCCTGTGAAGGAAAGTACCTTTGTGCCTTTGTTACAGATCAGGTGAGCATGTCCTTCAAACACGTGTCTGTTTGAGAGTTCTCTGCTCTACTGATCTACCTGTCAAGCCCTGCTGTTGTTCTGATTGCTATTGCTTCACAGTACACCTGAGGCTTTTCCTTTCCCTCTCTCTCCCTCCCTCTGCCTTTTCCTTTTTCCTCTCTTGACCTGAGAGGACTTTATGTAGCCCATACTGGCCTCAGGGTTTCTATGAAGCAAATGAATTTCTTATCTTCTTGAACTCCTGACTCTCATGAGTGCTGGGACTGGGATATGTAAAAACATACCCAGTTTATGTGGTGCTAGGAAATGAACCCCAGACATTGCACATGCTAAGAAATTAATACCCAAGCTGCATCTTCAGCACCTTTGTTCACAAGAGTCTCGTATATTTACTCACATAAAACATATTGTTGGATTGATACCTAAGTTTCAGGGGTGCTAATGAAAAAAGACATTATGTTTCTCGTGTCAGATTCCACTTAATACTTATTCATTCTTGGAATAGGGAAGGATGGCTTCTGGCTTCATTTGTTTAATTATGTATTAAGTAAATTCTTACTATAATTGTTTATAAGCTCCAGGGATTTTTTTTGTTGTTAATTCTTTAATATGTTCTGTTTGAATTATGATGTCAACTCTCAACTGTCAACGTTAGAAAGTTTTATTTCTTTTCTAATCACTATAGCTCTTATCTTCTTTCCTTATATTGTGCATTATATTGGAGTCTCAGTGGTACCCAACTTAATATAGCCAGCCTTCTAAGACATAAGAGAAACCCCACTAAAGCGTGGTCTCAGCCAACTTAATATATCCAGCCTTCTAAGACATATGAGAGAAACCCCATTAACTGTGGTCTCTGCTGTTTCTTACCCTGCTCAAAACTCAAATAGCTCTAACAAGAATTAGACTTCCTAAAAGCATTAGAGCACGTGGCTTAATAGTTCACCTTTTACCATAGAAAAGCTGTCTTGGCATGGGATACAGATCCATGGCCTTACATCAAATTTACTTCCATGAAATATATAGCCAATTTTTATTTATTTCTGGCTCTCATCTGTTTTATGGAAGCACACAGTGTTCTTGCTACTTTGACTTGGAGTTATCAACATATTGGATTGATATATTCTGTAGGACTTTAAAGCAATAAATACTCTTGTCAACTATATTATGGCAGGAATCATGAATATTTGTATAGCCCTGGAGATGAAGGTGAAGATAAAAACAATTTTGAATCCTAGGGGAGGAGAGAACCCATGTTGGTTAGAGCAATGCTATTCTGTTAAGTGGCAGCCTTTGTCAATTTATCTCAATCAGTTCTCAAACACAGAGAGGATTCAGTCTATAGGACAACTGAAGCCATTCAGTACTTCATTTTTAGCTAAACCCCAAAGGTATCTGTACAAAATTTGTCTCTAACAGCAGTAAGCAAAGTTTTATATAATTGTTCTTTAAAAAGTGAAATCTGTACTACTTGAAGGAAATAGCCGAGGGATTTTCTGAGTATTTATTTTATCATCACTGCCAATAATAATCCTGAAAGACATAATATTAAATTCCATAATCCCAAACACTGAAATATCAAGAAATCAAGTCTTTTAAGTCTAAAATTCCCCAAACTCAACATAGAAAGAGGGAAAGCTGGAGTATTGAATTTCTGAAAGTTGAAATCTTGACAATGGCTCGTTCCAGGTGGAAGAGCGTGGGCTGAGACTATGCCAGTGTGTATTGGCCATATAGAGCAGCCATAGCAAACACTTCAGCTTTAACATTTTGTCATGAATTTTTGAATTGGCTGATTAAATTCCAGGCAATTTTTATGAGATAAGAATTAAGTGAAATAAAAACACACTTTCTTCAAAAAGGCCAAGCAAGTGATTAGTGGAAAAGCAATCGTGTACACGTGCAGTTACACAGTTTTAAATGCAGTGGTATTGGTGTTCTGTTGACAGTGTCCTCTCTACCAAATTTGTGGTTTGTGTGAAAGTGTGAAGAATGGTTCTGTGCATACTGAAAACAGCAAAGGAAAGGGTTAGGAGAGGAAATATTTAATATGAAATTATGTTAACATATATTGAATCACAGGAAAATTTCAAAAGAGCACGCTAAGTAGAAATGAGTGGGAACCTTATACTTCAGAATGAGCCATGACCTAAGTAAGTAAGCAAATGAATGAATAAACAAGCCAATAGATCAGCAGTGATTCATACTGGTGCAAGACTGCAGAACCGTTAACAATTGCTTTGCATAACTTTCAGTGGGAAGACATACTTGAATATCTAGCCATGCCAGATATGGGGAGCATCAATAGATTTAAAAAATATGATTCCAAGTTCAGCTGGATGAAGGAATGAATTTACTAGAGTGAGTTAAAATCATATATCTCTAGGAAATCCTCTCTGGAAAAGGCAGCCATCCTCTGCAAGTTCCGACCTATGTCCATTGTTTACTGCATCTAATCGCAGGAAGAGGGACCTTGAAGGGTCTGTGAGGCTTGTGAGTTTCTTCCCTCCCTCCATGATAGAATGTCAAGAGGCCAGTCTTGAGGACCAAACCTTAAGTCAAAAGAACTTTTTTACAGGTTGTTCATCTCAGGTATTTTGTTGTGGCCACAGAAAGCTGATTCGTGTGGCTATTAATAGGCGAACATTCTGTTCTGAAGTTCTTTCTTCTTCACATACATGTTGATGATGAACTACCATGTAATCCTTGGAGCCCCACGCCCTGCTCATTATCACTGACAACATCCTCAACTGTTGACCTTCCATCATTGTTACATCTCAGCCTGTCACACCTATCCCTTACACTTAATCCGCAAACCTCTCTTTTGGTTGGTCATCTCTGTCACACTTTAGCTTCTAGTGTGAAATTTGTGGTCCGCCTTTCAGAGGACCACTTTTTTTCTGCTTTCATTTCTTCTTTCCTCAACTAGCTTGTAGAGTCACATGGAACTAAATGAGCTGCAGTCTCTACCATCATATACTTCAGATTCTAAGTTCCTTTCCTCATCTTTTAAGTGTTGGTTTTCCCGTTTGGAGACTTTACTTCCCTATAAGCTGTGTGTGGTCCCTGCCACCTACTTTCTGTTCTCCCCCTTAGATTTCTTACCCTTATCAAAAAGAGACCATGAAGCTACACTGATTGGACATCTTCACTGATGTGGCGCTGAGAAATTTTATATTTGTATAAAGTAATTAATTGATTGCATGCACAAGGTTACACTAGTGTGCATTCCCATCACCTGCTGACTGCCATTACTCCTGTGAACAATGACAAAGAGCAGTGCACTCTGACCCACCATATGAAATACATCAGACAAGGCCTGGTGTCTGCTCCATCTGCAGCCTGTTGTTGTTTTTGTAAAACGTACTTTGTATTCTGTCTTAGTCTTCCCTTCTGTCACTCACTTGATGTTCTGATGAACCATATCAACCAAATGTGGCTGACAATGAATGTGTAATCGACAGTGAAATTCCAGTTGATGTAGCTACTCAAAATGTAAGCCTTAGATCTTAAGGCATTCTCCAGAAAATTACATAATCAAGATACTTTGGATGTCAAAAAGCAAAAGTCATCAACTCAAAGTGTTTTTAAACGAGAAAGATCAGCTCACCTAATTGGTGATCTGGCTTCAGGGGTAATAATTCATTCACCCTTGACTCTTGGCTTTCTCCCATTTTCTCTCCGATTCCCACTCCTCACATTAGCTTCTCTCTCTTTCTTTTAGACTGTAAGAGGGAGGGCAGGAGCAGTTACAGGGAGTGTCAGCACCATAGTGCAGCTCCTGCTTTTGATCTTAGGAGCTAACTTTTCAACACTTCTGTGTCCTTAGATGTTGCACAGAAATTAATTTTGCTAGACTCATGGAGCCATAAAATATAACCTGAGTCTATTTAAGACCCAGCTTGTAGCTGTCGAGCCTTAAGACTATTGTGTATGTTTCTCTTCTATTCCAAGAGACCATGAGTCGAGACACATCCTATAGTCACTTTCTCCAACTTTTTGACATTTCCTTAAGTGTTGCTTAGAAATAACAGCAGGGTCCACTGTGGGCCTGGGTACCGGAGGTTTTCCACGGAGATCTCTGTCCAGGCTGGGTGGGAAGGTTCCAGTGAAGGGAACTGAGTGCAGGCAGGAAGACAAAGTGTCTGCCATGCCTTCCATGTCGCTCTGTGACTCTGAGCCACTCTGAAATGAGTCGGGTCGGGCTGGGCCACAAAAAGCCAACAATCCAGTGAGGAGTGCACTGGGACCTCGGGAGAGAAGCTCTCTTCCCAAGTGTCATAGCTCTTGGAACAAAAGACTCAGACGAAGGAATAGTTCTCCCATACCTTTAATTCCCTGGATGGATTTATATACAGTTCTGGGGGTGATTCAGGGTTTGACAGCAGGTACCTCTCATTGGCTTGGACTGAGAGTTTGGGGGAAACCTTATTTGCATGTGGGAAGGCTTGGTGCTGTTCCTACATGACTGATAGCCACGCCTCTCCTGTGGGGGCTGTGGGGGTGGTAAGTTCAACAGGAGCCAGTGGTCCAGGAGACATGATCGAACACTTTCCATCCCATGTAGGTGGAAATTACCGCCCATCAGGTTCTCCCAGGGTTCAAGATCTAGCCTTGACTGGAAACCAGGCTGTCTGTGTGTAGCCCGTTGCCTCATAATCCACTTTACTCTGACTTGCATTTTTCTCCAAAAGAAAATCTGCTGTTGTTTATTTATTTATTTTCATTTTTAATGAACCATTTTATTTGTTTACATTTCAAATAATATCCCCCCTCCCAATTACCCCTCCACAGACACCCCCCCCCCATCCAGTCCCACTTCTTCTCCTTCTCCTTTGCCACTTACCCACTCCTGCCTCACAACTCTAGCACCCCCCTTCTCCGGGGCATCAAGAGGCACCAAGGGCCTCCCCTCCCACTGATATCAAATAAGGCCATCCTCTGCTACATATGTATCTGGAGCCATGGACCACTCCATGTATACTCCTTAGTTGGTGGTTTAGTCCCTAGAAGCTCTGGGTGGTCCTGTTAATTGATATTGTTCTTCCTATGGGGTTGCAATCCCCTTCCGCACCTTCGGTCCTTCCCCTAACTTGTCTATTAGGGTCCCTGGGTTCAGTCTGATGGTTAGCTCTGAGTATCTGCATCTGTATTGGTCAGGTGCTGGTAGAATCTCTCAGGGAGCAGCCATAACAGGCTTCTGTCAGCAAGTGCTTCATGGCATCAGCAATAGTGCGGGGACTTGGTGTCTGCAGATGGGATGGCTCCCTAGGAGGGGCAGTCTCCAGATGGCCTTTCCTTCAGTCTCTGCTCCAATTTTTGTTCCTGCCTTTCCATTGGACAGGAACATTTCTGGATAAGAAATTTTGAGATGAGTGGCTGGCCCCAACCCTCAACTAGGGGCCATGCCTATCTACTAGAGGAAGTCTCTACAGGTTCTAGCTCCCTTTGTTGGGCATTTCAGCTGAAGTCATAGTCATTGTGTCCTGGGGGCCTCTTGCTTTCCTGGAGGCTGGGGCTTTCTAGCGGCTACCCCTGTTCCCCATCTCTCTCTGATTCCTGGAGTCTAGGACTTTCTAGCGGCTACCCCTGTTTCCCATCTCTCTCTGATTCCTGGAGTCTAGGACTTTCTAGCGGCTACCCCTGTTCCCCATCTCTCTCTGATTCCTGTTTCTATTTAATTTCCTGACCTTCTGCACTTCTCTCCTGTCCCTTCCAATACCTAATCCTACCTCCCTTTTCTCTGCTTTTCTCTCCCTCCCAGACCCCTCCCTCCTCCCTCTACTTCCCAGTTCTATGTAGGATGGAAGTATCTACTCTTTGGTCTTCATTCTTCTTAATCTCCATGTGGTTAGTGGGCTGAATTGTTAGTATTCTGAGCTTTTGAGCTAATATCCACTTATCAGTGAGTACATACCATGTTAGTTCTTTTGTGTCTGAGTTACCTCACTCAGGATGACATTTTCCAGTTCCATCGATTTGCCTGCTAATTTCATGAAGTCATTGTTTTTAATAGCTGAGTAGTTCTCCATTGCGTAGATATACCACATTTTCTGTATCTATTCTTCTGTTGAGGAAGATCTTGGTTGTTTCCAGCTTCTGGCTATTATAAATAAGGGTGCTATAAACATAGTGGAGCATATGTTCTTATTATATGTTGGGGCATCTTTTGGATATATGTCCAGTAGTGGTATAGCTGGGTCTTCAGGTAGAACTATGTCCAATTTTCTGAGGAACTGCCAAATTGATTTCAAAAGTGGTTTTTACCAGCTTAAAGTCCCAACAGCAATGGAGAAGTGTTCCTTTTTCTCCACATCCTCACCAGCATCTGCTGTCACCTATGTTTTTTTATCTTAGCCATTCTGATTGGTATGAGAATGTCAGTGTTGTTCTGATTTGCATTTTCCTGATAACTAAGGATGTTGAACATTTCTTAGCCATTCTAGATTCCTCCATTGAGAATTCTTCATTTAGCTCTGTACCCCATTTTTGAATAAGGTTAGTTGGTTCTCTGAGTCTAACCTCTTGAGTTCTTTATATATATTGAATATTATCCCTCTATCAGATGTAGGGTTGGTAAAGATCTTTCCCAATCTGTGGATTGCCATTTTGTCCTATTGACAGTGTACTTTGCCTTACAGAAGCTTTTCAATTTCAGAGGTCCCATTTTTCAATTGTCGATCTTAGAGCCTGGGCCATTGGTGCTCTGTTCTTTCCCACTTTTTCTTCTATTAGATTCAGCATATCTGGTTTTATGTGGAGGTACTTAATCCACTTGGACTTGAGCTTTGTACAAGGAGATAAGAATAGGTCAATTTGTATTCTTCTACATGCCAACTGCCAGTTGAACCAGCACCCTTTGTTGAAAATGCTGTCTTTTTTCCACTGGATGGTTTTAGCACCTTGTCAAAGATCAAGTGACTATTGGTGTATTGGTTCTTTCCTAGATCTTCAATTCTATTTCATTGATCTACCTGCCTGTCATTGTACCAATATCATACAGTTTTTATCACTATTTCTCTGTCATATACCTTGAGGTCCGGGATGCTGATTCTCCCAGAAATTCTTGATTGTTGAGAATAATTTTCTATTTTCTGGGTTTTGTGTTATTCAGGATGAATTTGAGAATTGCTCTTTCAAATTCTATGAAGAATTGAGGTAGAATTTTGATGGGGATTGCATTGAATCTGTAGATTGCTTTTGGCAAGATGGCCATTTTTATTTTGTTAATCTACTGATCCATGACCACAGGAGATCTTTCCATTTTGAGGTCTTCTTCAATTTCTTTCTTCAGAGACTTGAAAATTTTGTCATACGGATCTTTTGTTTGCTTGGTTAGTGTCACATCAAGATATTTTATAATATTTGTGACTATTGTGAAGGGTGTCATTTCCTAATTTCTTTCTCAGCCTGTTTATCCTTTGAGTAGAGGAAGGCTATTGACTTGCTTGAGTTAATTTTATATTCAGCCACTTTGCTGAAGTTGTTTATAAGATATAGGAGTTCTCTGGTGGAATTTTTGGGGTCTCTTATATATACTGTCCTATTGCATGCAAATAGGGATATCTTGGCTTCCTTCTTTCCTATTTGTATCCCTTTGTTGCCTAATTGCTGTGACTAGAACTGCACTAATACTAGAACTAGTACTATAACATAATGTGCTTTCCCCCTTATTACTGCTTTGAATATTTTTCCTGTTTTCTTTTTAAAATCTTCTTTGTTTTAAATGTTTGTTGACACAGGGCAGGCACTAGGCACTAAAGCTGCCAAAAATATGCAGGTTTATGGGCAAGCCCTAGAGGTGCTCCAAGGCTCCCTAGGGACCACCATCTAAGGGAGTCAGCAGAATACTTGAGTACTTTTGAATCTTTTATCTTTTACCACTTGTTTTAAGCAGTGTGATTATTTATTTTATAGTGCTATGGTTTCATTCAATAGTTAATTCATCAGTATATTCTTCTAATGTTTTATGTCATTCGATTCACTTAATAAAATATATATCAATTAGGGCTGGAAATGTCTCAGTGAAAATACTTGCCCAGTGTGCTCAAGGCCCTGGTAAATCTGCAGTGGAGAGAATAAAGAGAACTTCCCACATTGTAATTTTTTCCTGCCTAGAAGTTCAGTTTGTAAGTTTTGTACTTAGAAGGAAGACAGTTCGCATTGAGTCAAAGAGAGCCCCTAAGGACCTTGAATTCATATGCACGCATTTGTTACCTCATTTTTGTTTTACCAATTTGCCAATATGAAAGTGAAAATTATTTCCTCTGACCTTCTCAAGTAGTCACATTCATATACATTCTATAATTCCCAACATATTTCAGAAATAGAAAATCTCTCCCATGGGTTTTGAAGGACATTTTACAAGTAGAGAAGTGAACTTAGAACAACCCTCATTACCCATTTACATTTTCAGTAATTCCAGCTGACTCAGCAGGTGACTCTGACCAGACTACAGCAGTAAAGTGAATTAAGTGCGAAGATACAGAGTGCCTTTGTCTTTCATACATTTGTGCTTATAGCCTTGTAGTATTAGCCATTACTTCTGTTTTTTAAAAACTGAAGAACTCCATTAAGAGACAAAACCTAATTAAGTAAGCAAAGTTAAAAGGTAGAAGAAATTTACATTCAAAAATTAGTAACATTGAAAACATTGATAGTGGGACTCTGGGAAATTTAATGTAGCATTTAAGTTGTACTTTTCTACATAAAACAGGAAAATTATGTTGCCTTCTTAAAAAAGAAAAAGAGACAGAAAATGAATTGTTGTGAACTCTTTGTTTTATTTTTTGAATCTCATACAACTAAAAAACCAGTAACTGAAGGTGTACATACTTTCAGAGTCTGAAAGTATTAGGGACAATTCAATGAAAATATAAATATTTGCAATTAGAAGAAACAGTCTAGAACTCACTAAGCTATAACTATAGTTAGTCATTTAAGCAAGGAAAAGAACCATTAAGCTGTGATATAGAGTTGTGTTCACATTTAAAGTCATAGACAATTAATATAGGGACATAAAATTCATGGATATTTAAAGCAAATTCTTTAACATAAATGCATGATTTCTAAAGGTCTTTAAAGTGCAGACACAATCATTATTAATAAAGAAAATGATGCACTTAATAAATCTTAAATGACCCCTAAGGTCAGTTTTCTTTAACTATTAGCATCTTAGACTGGAGAGATAGAGCTCTGTTTGTGAAGAGCTTCATTGCAAATAGGGCAACTAGAGTCTGCCACCGTCCACACACAATACAGATTAAAATGGTGTGACTAGTGACAAAACTTAATCCCAGTGCTGGGAAGGCAGAAACATGTGGATCCTTAGAGCTTGGCTGTGCAAGTTCACAAAGTTCGAGGCCTATGAGCGAACATCAAAAGTCAAAGGTTGATATCTCCTGAGAAGCCATACTCAGTGTTGTCCACTGGTTTCCACACACATTCACTTGTACATACACAAACAACCTTGTTTCACACACTTGGGTATCTTAATATTTACACGTATATATTATCCCTATTTCATACACTTTAGTATAATATTATTAAATGTATACACACTATTCCTGTATAATGCACTTTTGTATGAGGTTAGAGTTGTGTAGGGAATTACATTTACCACAACAAAGGAAGTACACATTGGCCAATGTTGTTCACAGAAAGAAACCTCTCTGTGACATGTACATTTGGATTCAGGAAAATTTATTTTAATATTTTAACTAGTCTAAGAATTTACAGCCATTTCTCAAACCTATTATTACAGGCTTGTTATAGAGTAATTATATTATAGATAATTTGCACTATAAATATTTGTTCTATCAACAACTTCTTCAGCCTTTTAAATAACTGGAAAATGATACCAGTCTATAGTTAAGAACCATTTTTTTATGCATGAGGAATAGATAAGTACTTCTCATTATATATAGTGTATCTTTTAACTCTTCAGAAATGAGGTTAAACATTCTCTGTGAGCACACAGGGCACCCCAGACAGAAAAGCAGGTAGGCTAGCTGAAAACTATAGCCTCTCCTTTGGTTCCTCCAAATCCAATCTCCCAGTAACACCCTCAGCTTTTCAGCAGAGCACCTGCTGAAGCCTCCCTTCCCCCACCCTGTAGCCATCTTCCATTGATCCTATAGATTTTCCCCCCTTAATTTTCCTCTGCACAATTGCTTGATTACAGCCTCAGACTCCATCAGACACTCTCTGGGAACCCACAAGCCATTACTGTCAGGGAAGAAGATGGGAAACCCTCAGATCTGCATCTTTTCCTCCATTCTTCCAGGTCTAGTCCCCTAGTCTCATTACCAGCTGTGCAGCAGACCTCCTGTGACACCCTCCCCAACCTTGTTTATGGTGGATCCCAAAGCTCTTTTCCTTCCATCCTCTCTTCCCAGACTCATTGCTTAGTCCCAGTCCACAGTACCAGAAGGCATTCCCTGATAACTCACACAGCTATTCTGTCAGGGAAACACATAGGCTAATGGCAGATCTTCAACTCTCCCTCTGCTCCTCCATGTTAATTCTCCAGTCGTATCCCCAGCACTGCAGCAGAACACTCCTGCAGCCTTTCTACCTGCACTGCATCATCTCCAGTGGATCGCACAGAGATTCCTCTCTGAACTTCCATCCCACTTCTCCTTATTTTGTCCCAGACTCCAACTCTAGCAGTCCAGGAAAGCAAATGGGCAAACTGCAGATCTCCTACCTTTCTTCCCTCACTGTTCCCATTCCCAAGGGACTAACTAAGCAGATCTTCATGGAACACCCTGCTTTCTTGCCTCTCAAAAAGGTCATCTACCATCCAAGCTTGTCGCAATTCCTACGTATTAATTGACAATACCCAGACCCCTAAGACCATGTGGTCCTATCAGGACCCCAAAAGATTTTCCTACCATCCATCCGTCATTTCTTCCTAAGATCAGAGAGGAAAAAGAAACCAAAGAACAAAAAAATCCACATAACAAAAGACATAACCAGATATCAATACCTAGAATTACAATCTTCCTAATCCTAGATACCACCTAAATGCCAGTGTAAAAGCACAGTCCTTAGCAGTCATGCCTACATGTCTTAACCAAGGAACCCTATCATAGCAGTCATGAATATTCTAACATAGCTGAAGCACACAAATTCAAAAAGACTTTGAAATAGTCTCTATGTATGTGACAGAGGTTCTCAGAAGAGATTAATAAATTCCTTAAGAAAATATGTGAAAACATAAACAATGGAAGGAATTGATAAAATAGCTCAAGACCTGAAAATGGAGAAAGAATCAATAAAGAAAACAATAACTGAGGGAAATCAGGAAATAAAAATATAGAAGTTTGAACAGGAACCATGAAGCCAAGTTTCACTAATAGAATACAAGAGTTGATTGATA
This sequence comes from Mus pahari, assembly GCF_900095145.1. NCBI lineage: Eukaryota > Metazoa > Chordata > Mammalia > Rodentia > Muridae > Mus > Mus pahari. Next base: position 2,544,530 of record NC_034611.1, on the reverse strand, counting down.
GAGGTAATCTCAGACATTGAAGATGTGATAGAAGAAATGAATACCATGGACAAAGAAAATGGTAAATCTAAAAAACTACTGACACAAAACATTCAAGAAATCTGGGACATTGTAAAAGATAAAATCTAAAAAATATTAGGAATAGATTTTTTTTTAAAAGAAAGAAAAGAAACCCAGCTCGAAGGCACAGAAAATATTTTCAACAAAATCATTGAAGATTTTCCTAACTAAAGGACAAAGATGTATATAAAGTTAAAAGAAGCACACAGAACACCAAATAGATTGGAGCAGAAAAGGAAGTCCCCTCAGCACATAAAAATCAAAACACTAAACATACAGAACAAAGAACAAATACTACAAGCCACAGGGGGAAAAACCCAAAACAAATAGCATATAAATATAGGCCTATTCGAATTTCGTCTGAATTCTCAGTGGGAACCATAAAAGCCATCATGGCTCAGACTTATGTGCTACAGACTCTAAAGATCACAAGTGCCATTCCAGACTATTATCCCAGTAAAATATTCAATTACCATAAGATGTTCCATGATAAAAACCAAATTTAAGCAATATCTATCTACAAAACTAGCCCTATGGGAAGTACTACAAGGTAAATTCCAACCTAAAGAGGTTTATTACATCAAAGAAAACACAGGGAATAAATATATCCAGGTCAGTAAACACACACACACACACACACACACACACACACAGACACCACCACACCACCACCACCAACAATGACAACAACAAAATAATAGTAACAGTAATTGGTCATCAGTATTGCTCAACATCAATAGTCTCAAACTTTCAATAAAAAGACAGACTAACAGAGTGGGTGTGAAAATAGGATTCATTCTTCTGCTGCATTCAAGAAACACATCTTAGTATCAAGGACAGACAATGCCTCATGGTAAAGGATTGGAAAAAGTTATTCAGAGCAAATGGACCAAGGAAACAAATTGCTATAGTCATAACAAAATAGACTTCAAATCAAATATAATCAGAAGAGATAGGGAAAGACACTGCATGCTCATCAAAGAGATACTGCTAAGAGGACATTGTAATTCCTAACATCTATGTCCTAAACAAAACAGTATCTCTATTTGTGAAAACAAACAAAAATAAATAAACAGAACAAAGAAACACTATTCCATCTTAAATTGAATTATAGATCCTTACATACTGAACCCTAACCCTAATAGACTCCTTCCAGAAAAAAATTCATAACTAAAGTTATAAAGCAAATAGACCTAACCAATATTTACAAAATAAATTCAATCAATCACAAAAGAATATACTTTCTTCTCAGCACCTCATGAAATTTTCTTTAAAATTGATATACTGGGAATCAAAGCAAGTCTCAACAGATACACAAAAATTTAAATAACACTTTGAATCATATCTGACCACCATTTATTAAAGCTGGAAATCAATAAAACCAGAAACAACAAGAAACTTAAAAAATCATGGAATCTGAATAACCTTCCACTGAACTGAAAATGATTCAAGACACAAATTAAGAAAAAAATGAGCTTCTTCTTTGTCCTGCCTGCTGGGGCGGACTCCTAGCTGGTCTGCTCCAGTGAAGACACTGTATCCTGACCTCTCCTAGAGGACCAGCTGCACTCAGAGCAGTTGGTAAGACACCTACCCCCAGACCCCAACAGCAGATCTAGAGCTGTCGCTGGGAGCCTGGGGGCTGCACCCCTGAATACCACTCCCTTTCAGTCCCTTTGACCCCTTCTGCCCCTTCCGTTCAGTCCTTTCCGCCAAGGCAGACTCCTAGCTGGTCTGCTCCAGTGAAGATACCATATTGTGACTAATAGCAGTTGAGGATCAACTGCACTCAGAACAGTTTGACAACAGCTTGACTGCTCCACTGAAGACCCAACAGTCTGAAGACCTCCCACGAGATCTACTGCAGCCAGGGCTACAGATCAGCAGTTTCTCTGCCCCAGTGAAGAGTCCTTAGTTGGAAGGCCCCACTGGTGGTCTGCTACAGTCAAGGCCACAGGTCTACCAGTAGACCTGAAGCAACCCAGAGACAAAAGAAGCAGACCTCAGAAAGTCATCCAGACCAACAAACTCCAGGGATATCCAGATGATGAAAGGAAAGAAGCCAAAATATGTGGGAATCATCAGAACCCAGTTCTCCCACTACAGCAAGGCCTGAATATACCAAAACACCTGAAAATCAGGAATCTGTTTAAAAATCTTATCTCATAAAGATGACAGAGTCCTTTAAGGAGGTTATCAATAATTCACTGAAAGAAATACAGGAAAACATAGGTAAACAGGTGAAGAAATTGAATAAAGTGATCCAAGACCTAAAACTGGAAATAGAAACAATAAAACACAAATGAAGGTAAACCTGGAAATGGAAAATCTAAGAAAGAGGTCAGGAATTACAGATGTAAGTATCACCTATGGAGTACAAGAAATAGACAAGGGAATATCAGGTGTAGACGATACCATAGAAGAGATTTACCCAACTGTCAAAAATTCAAAACATAAAAAACTCCTAACCCAAAGCATCCAGGAAATTCAGGACACAGTGAAAAGACCAAATCTAAGAATAATGGTAATAGTGGAGAACAAAGATTCACAGCTCAAAGGATCTGAAAATGTCTTCAATAAAATCACAGAAGAAAACTTCCCCAACCTAAAGAAAGAGGTGGCCATAAAGGTACAAACAGCCTATGGAATGCCAAATAAATGGGACCAGAAGAGAATGTCCTCTTGTCACATAATAACCAAAGCACTAAACATACAAAACAAAGAAAGAATAGTAAAAGCTGCAAGGGAAAAGGGCTAAGTAACATATAAATGTAGACCTATCAGAATTACAACAGACTTCTCAAGAGAGACTATGAAAGCTAGAAGAGCCTGGTCAGAGGTCATGCAGACTCTAAGAGAATACAAATGCCAGCCCAGCCTACTATACCCAGAAAAACTCTCAATTAACATAGATGGAGAAACCAAAATATTCTAGGACAAAATCAAATTCAAATAGCATCTATTTACCAATCCAGCCCTACAGAGAATCCCAGAAGGAAAACTCCAACACAAGGAAGGAACCTGCAGCAAAGAAAGGACAGGTATTAAGCATCTCACAACAAAGCCAAAAGGAGAGCCACAGCACATAAAACCACCTACAAAAACAAACATAACAAGAACCAATATTCATCTGTCTTTAATATCTCTCAATATTAATGGACTTAACTCACTTCTAAAAAGACACAAGCTAACAGAATGGATACACAAACTAGAGCCAGCATTTTGCTGCATACAAGAAACATACCCCAATAACAAGGACAGACACTATCTCGGAGTAAAAGGATGGAAAGAGGTCTTCCAAGCAAATGGTCCTATGAAACAAGCAGGGGTTGGCATCTTAATATCCAATAAAATAGACTTTCAACCAAAAGTTATCAAGCATGATGAAGAAGGATTCATCAAGGTGAAAATCAACCAAGAGAAAGTCTCAATTCTATGCCCCAAACGCAAGAGCACTGACATTCATAAAAGAAACTTGACTAAAGCTCCAAACAAACATTGAACCCCACACAATAATAGTGGGAGACTTCAACACACCACTCTCACTAATGGACAGGTCACTGAAACAGAAACTAAACATAGACACAGTGAAACTAAGAGAGGTTATAAACCAAAAGGATTTAACAGATACCTACAGAACATTGTACCTTAAAACAAAAGAATATACCTTCTTCTCAGTACCCCATGGTACCTTTTCCAAAATTGACCAGATAATTGGTCACAAAACAATCCTCAATCAATACAAGAAGACTAAAATAATGCCATACATCCTATCAGATCACTATGACCTAAGGCTGGTCTTCAATAACAGCAAAAACTACAGAAAGCCAACATAAACTTGGAAACTGAACAACTCTTTACTCAATGATAACTTGGTCAGGGAAAAAAATATAGAAATTAAAGGCTTCCTGGAATTTAATGAAAATGCTGACACATCACACTTGAACTTATGAGACACAATGAAAGCAGTGCTAAGAGGAATGCTCATAGCACTAAGCGCCTGGGTAAAAACACTGGAGAGATCTTACACTAACAACAGCACACCTGAGAGCTCTAGAACAAAAAGAGGCAAACTCACCCAAGAAGAGTAGAAGGCAGGAAATACTCAAATGCAGGGCCAAAGTCAACTAAACAGAAACAAAGAAAATAATACAGAGAATCAACAAAACCAAAAGATGATTCTTTGAGAGAATCAACAAGATAGATAAAACAAGCTAGCCAAACTAACTAAAGGGTGGAAAGGCAGTATCCAGATTAACAAAATCAGAATTGAAAAGGGAGACCTAACAACATAAATGGAGGAAATTCAAAAAATCATCAGATCCTACTATAAAAGTCTATACTCAACAAGAGTGGAAAATCTACATGAAATGGATGGTTTTCTAGACAGATAGCACATACCAAAGTTAAATCAAGAGCAGATAAACTATTTAAATATGCCCATACTTCACAAAGAAATAGAAGAAGTCATTAAAAACTTCCCAAAGCCCCCCTCCCCTGCCAAATGCCCAGGGCCAGGTAGATTTAGTGCAGAATTCTACCAGACCTTCAAAGAAGACCTGATACCAATTTTCCTCAAAATATTCCATAAAATAGAAAGAGAAGGAACATTACCTAATTTGTTCTATGAAGCCATAATTACTCTGATAGCTAAACCACATAAGGATTCAACCAAAAAAAGAGAACTTCAACCAATCTTGCTTATGAATATGGATGCAAAAAATCCTCAATAAAATTCTTACAAACCAAATCCAAGAATACATCAAAACCATCATTCAACACAATCAAGTAGGCTTCATACCAGGGATGCAGGATTGGTTAAATATACAAAAATCAATTAACATAATCTACTGTATAAACAAACTCAAAGGAAAAAAAATCTCATGATCATATCTTTAGATACAGAAAAAGTATTTGACAAAATACAACACCCCTTCATGTTTAAAGTATTGGAGAGATCATGAATTCAAGACCCATATCTAAACATAATAAAAGCAATTTACTGCAAAACCAACATCCAATATCAAATTAAGTGCAGACATAGTTGAAGCAATCCCACTTAAATCAGGGACAAGACAAGGATGCTCACTCTCCCCATATCTATTCAGTATAGTACTTGATGTGCTAGCTAGATCAATAAGACAACACAAAGCGATCAAAGGGATACAAATTGGCAAAAATGAAATAAAGGTATCACTATTTCCAAATGATATGATGATATACATAAGGGACCCCAAAAATTCTACCAGAGAACTTCTCCAGCTGCTAAGCAACTTCAGCAAAGTGGCTGGATATAAAATTAATTCAAGTAAATCAGTAGCTTTCCTTTATATAAACAATAAACAGGCTGAGAATGAAATTGGGGAAACACCTCCCTTCACAATAGCCACAAATAATATAAAATATCTTGGGATAACTCTAATCAAACAAGTGAAAGACCCGTATGACAGTAACTTCTAGCCTTTCAAGAAAGAAATCAAAGAAGATCTTAGAAAATGGAGAGATCTCCCATGCTCATAGATTGGCAGAATTGACATACTAAAAATGGCCATCCTACTAAAGGCAATCTATAGATTCAAGGCAATCCCCGTCAAAATCCCAACACAATTCTTCAAAGACATGGAAACACGGAAAGAGTAATTCTCAAATTAATCTAGAAAGGCAAAACAACAACAGCAAAAGCAAAAACAAAAAACCCCAAACAAACAAACAAAAAACCAAAACAGACTAGCGAAAACAATTCTTAACAATTAAAGAACTGCTGGGGGAATCACCATTCCTGACCTCAAGCTTTACTACAGAGCAATAGCTATAAAAGCTGTATGGTACTGGTACAGAGACAGACACACTGATCAATGGAATAGAATTGAAGACCCAAAACTAAAACCACACACTTACGTATACTTGATCTTTTACAAAGATGCCAAAAATATACAATGGAAAAAAGAAAGCATCTTCAATTAATGGTGCTAATTTAACTGGCTGTCTGTATGTAGAAAAATGAGAATAGTCACACATTTGTAACCTTGCACAAAACTCAAGTCTAAGTGGATCAAGGACCTCAACATAAAACCAGATATGTTGAATCTAATAGAAGGGTAAGTGGGAAAGAGCCTTGAACTCATTGGCACAGGGAGAAATGTCATAAAGAGTACTCCAATGGCTCATACTCTAAGATCAAGAATTGATAAATGGGACCTCATGAAACTGGAAATCTTCTGTAAGGCAAAGGACATAGTTGATAAGACAAATCAGCAACCTACAGATTGGGAAAAAAAACTTCACTAACCTTACATCCAATAGAGGGCTAATATCCAAAATATATAAACAAGCTAATCACCAGAAAACCAAACAACCCAATCAGAAAATGGAGTATAGAACTAAACCAAGATCTCACCATTGAGGAATCTGGAATGGCTGAGAATCACCTAAAGAAATGTTCCAAGTCCTTAGTGTTCAGAGAAATGCAAATCAAAATGTCCCTTAGATTCCATCTTATACCAATCAGAATGGCTAAGATCAAATACTCAGGTGACAACATAAGTTGGAGAGGATGTGGAAAAAGAGAAACACTCCTCCATTGCTGGTGGAATTGCAAACTGGTACAACTACTCTAGAAATAAATCTGGAGGTTCCTCAGAAAATTGGAAATAGATCTACCTGAAGACCCAGCTATACAACTCTTGGGAATATACCCAAAAGATGCCCCACCATGCCACAGGGGCACATGTTCCACTATGTTCATAGCAGCCTTCTTTGTGATAGCCAGAAGCTGGAAACAATCCAGATGTCGAAGAATGGATACAGAAAATGTGGTTCATTTACACAATGGAATACTACTCAACTATTAAGAACAAGGGAATCCTGAGTATGGCAGGCAAATGGATGGAACTAGAAGATATTCTGAGTGAGGTAACTTGGACCCAAAAGGACATGCATGGTATGTACTCACTAATAAGTGGATGTTAGCCAAAAGAAAAAAGAAAAAAAAAGAAAAGAAAGAAAAGAAGAGAAAAGAAAAGAGAAGAGAAGAGAAGAGAAGAGAAGAAAAGAAAAGAGAAGAGAAGAGAAGAGAAAAGAAAAGAAAAGGAAAGAAAAGAAAAGGAAAAGAAAAG